>NW_026705041.1:0-50001 GCF_029867415.1 Vicia villosa
GTCACACATCATCTATAACATTTAATTAATTATAAATATAAATAAATAAATAAATAAATATATATATATATATATATATATATATATATATATATATATATATATGTATATATATATATATATATATATATATATATATATATATATATATATATATATATATATATATATATATATATATATATATATATATATATATATATATATATATATATATATATATATATATATATATATATATATATATAGGATCAAATGACACCAAGGTGTCAAAGTTTATTTTGACACTAAATCTCAACCGTTAAAATAATTGATCAAACGGTAATAGTAAATGTAATAAAATAATAATAAAAAATTATTTAGCATATTTTTCTCCTAAAAAATAGGCTATTTAGTATCACCGTTTGATCAATTATTTTAACGGTTGAGATTTGGTGTCAAATTAAACTTTGACACCTTGGTGTCATTTGATCCTATCCCATATATATATATATATATATATATATATATATATATATATATATATATATATATATATATATATATATATATATTCAGTCTCCAAGTACTATTCTCATTCTAAATTGATTAATGGAAATGAATTATTGAAATAAAATAAAAGGAATACTAAATTATCACAGTTCATTAAAGAATGTGGGAATAATTGGAGGTTCTTTATTTGTATTTAAATTAACAAGGTAGCAAACATGATTGTTACATTTGCAACGAAGAGATCACATTAAAAAATGATTAGCATTATATTATATCCTACCATTTCAAAGTAGCAAAATATTACATTTTCTTTCTGGCAAAGAGAACCTGCTTGAAGATATATTATATTGTCTACTATCAGATTTCTACCATATATATCGAAAAAATATTCAATTAATTTTCCAGTTATATTGGTACAAAAATATTTTAATTTTGGAGAGTGGAATCCATGCGCCTTAAAATCTGCATAATACCTTAAAGTCAACTAGTTTAGCACAATCCAGTTAACAAGATTGCATATAATCACAATTTAATATCAAAACATCATAAAGGAATGGAGGTCCACAATGTTCATTGTGGTAATCAAACACGAACGTGTCATAAACACCCCAAAAATAATGCAAAATACTTAGTTTCTTCGTGTATAAATATGTAACACATTTCATAAACTAAGTACAGATAAAAAAACATCTCTTACTCATACTTTGGGAGTTCTACTTAATAACATTAACATGTCTGATCTTAAACTTAGAATCTGTTTATTGATATGTCTTATGAGCATAATCTCAGCATCAAGTGTAATTCCTTCAGCAATTACTCACGTGTCTTCTTTCATACCTGATCTTTCAAGTCAGATGAGCACCACTTTTTATGTTAACAAGTGTCCTGGTGCTCTTCTAATCATTAAGGAAGAAATAACCAGAGCGGTGTTGAATGATCGTCGATTGGGTGCATCCTTGCTCCGTCTTCATTTTCATGACTGTTTTGTTCAAGTAATTCTTCTTATTTTTAAATTTTATTTTTTTACACCTGTTTTTGTGAAAACAATTCTTATATTGCTGCTTGATTTTTGAAGGGATGTGATGCATCGGTATTGTTAAAGGACACACCAAATTTCAAGGGAGAACAAAATGCCCGTCCCAATGCGAATTCTCTGAGGGGTTACGAAATCATAGACAAAGTAAAAGCTATATTGGAAACGCGGTGCCCTAATGTTGTTTCATGTGCAGATATCTTAGCTGTTGCAGCAAGAGATTCGGTTGTGGCTGTAAGTATTTTTTGGAAAGTTTATGCATATATTTGTTGTTATTAACTGTATATTGATGGATGAAAAATATATATGTATTTAGCTTGGTGGACCTATTTGGCCGGTTCGTGTGGGAAGAAAAGATTCAACAACTGCGAATTTGAATGCTGCAAATTCAGATTTACCTTCTCCATTTCTTGACCTTAAAGGCCTTATTGATGCTTTCAAGAAAAAGGGTTTCTCAGCTGAGGAAATGGTTGCTTTATCAGGTTCTCACACAATAGGCCAAGCAAAATGCGCACTCATTCGACCAAGGATTTACAGCGAAAGCAATGTTCAATCTCAATACAGAAGTTCATTGCAAAAAACATGTCCCAAAAGTGGTGGTGACAACAACTTATCTCCTTTAGATGCCACAACTCCAAACTTTTTTGACAATGCTTATTACCAAAATCTATTGAACCAAAAGGGTCTTCTGCATTCTGATCAACAACTTTATAAGGGTGGTTTTGGTCCCCTTGATTACAAAGTGTCGTCTTACGCCAGTAATCCATTACTCTTCAGATTAGATTTCGCTAACGCGATGGTTAAGATGGGAAATCTTAGTCCTTTAACAGGAAACCAAGGTCAGATCAGAAAATATTGCAGCATAGTGAATAAAGTTTATTGAGTCTGGCTCTCTCGTACTATCAAAGTCCTTGATGAAGTTTTTTTGTTTCCAAGTTTTCATTTAGTACCAATTCTTTTATCAAATTTTCAAAAAAAAAGCTAAACTCGAGGACTCTCTAAGATGTCAATCATCTTAGTAATACTCTTGTCTAAGCCCTAATCGAAAGCATTAAGGTTAGGCCATCACATGATTTTATGTTTTGGCAGGTATGTTTTCCATAACGGAAATCCATTGTATTGTTATTTTTGTTTGTTCTTTGGGAATTTAAGAATTATGGCATTTTTTCAAATATATTGTATTCATTTGGTATCATACCTTACCATTTCAGTTCAAATCTTGATTTTTCTATATTTTTTCAAATCAAAATATACTTTAAAAATTCATGTAGAGTCTAGACCAATCTAAATATTTCAAATCATCATTTGAATCTCGATAAATAAATATAATCAATTTAGTGCCAAATCATCCCATGACCAAGAATAACATTTGACGGCAGGATTTCTGAAAAATCAAAAATAAAAGGTTAATAAGGACTTGCTACCGTCAACAACTCAATACCAAGGCAATTGTCAGTGTCATGATTTTAAATTGTGGTTGCGGATGCGATTGCGGTTGCGGATGTTGCGATTGCGGTCATTGCGCTTGTTGCGATGCGCATTGCGGTCGTTGCAGCGTGAATTTTTAAAAGGAAGTGTTTGAAATATTATATTGAAAAACACTTAATGGTATGTTTTTTCATTATATAAGAAATAAATTGAGTTTTAGAATTCGAATATATTAATTTTTGATGAAAATACTTAAAAAAACATGATTAAAATTTTCCAATGGGGTTCCTAATGCATCTGGAAGCGAGACTTTAAAATCACACTGCAATTGCGGTCCAATGCGGTTGCGGAGGCAACCGCATCCGCAATATTACGGGTGCAATTGCGGTTGCGGACCGCAATTTAAAACCATGGTCAGTGTCATAGCTACAAGGAGCAGAAAACAAGTACTTATACTCCATCCATGTTGAAACTGCTATTTCTAACACTTCAGTTGGTGTAACCGGTTACTGTAATCGGTTACAGGCCCGTGTTTTGCCAAATAGTGGCGCTGTGTAGTGGCATAACCGGTTACGCTGTTTGCCGTAGCCGGTTACACTGAAGCATAACAGTTTTATTTTTCTGTTTTGGCTGTTATTTTAGTTTCCAATCATTTGTAACTTTGTATTATAAAAGGGGACTCGCTACTCCCATTGTTATTAATGCTAATTTTACCACTCACCCTCACTTACTCTCTCTCTCTCTCTCTCTCTCTCTCTCTCTCTCTTAATTTTCTCTCAATTCTCTAAACTTCATCTTCTCCGATTGAATCTAATTCTCCATTGATACACCTTAGTCGAGTTTTGTATGCTCTAAGATTTGGCATCAACAGCACTGGTTCAAATCCAATTCCGCTGCAACAATGAGTACCGTTTCCAACGATCGAATCCCTACCAACTGTCATACCCTAATTTTTGACCCCCCTGAGATGACATATATTCAGGATTTTCATCAGGTCAAAGCAAGTACCCAGAGCAGTCACTTCTTCATTTGGCATTTAATCAAGGATGTTCAAAGACAAGAAAACTCAGGCAAAGGATCAATCAGTAGAAGGATTAGTCTCTAACATAATCATAGGACTCAAGAGCTTCATTTTTTCACCTATGATTGATTAGACACCCAGTCCTCTAAGTACAGATTTACTCAGGTCACCAGACTAGGGTTTTTGAGCCTATCAAGCACTGAAGTCAGGGATCACCTTTGGGAAACCCTAAAAAGCTCCAGGACATCTATTAAAGACTTCAATCATCTTCAAATGATCCATACAATAAGATCCACTGGACATCACACCTCAATTCAAGATCCACAGTCACCAATTTCATCTGGTCGACAATTAGGGTTTTTAACCTAATTCATCTGGATAGTTGACTTTTAATCAGGGCATGGATCCAAAACTCAAGACATGATTCAAGAACCTCTACTACCTCAACATAACCCATTTACATCACTCATTTGAGGAGGAGATCTTAATTCCACACAAAGGTCCAAAATCTCACCTTATCTGGAAAAAGTCAACTGTATGGGATCACCTTTGACTTTTAAGATTTTTGGTCAAACCATGACTTTCAAGGATCAATATCATCAATATATGGATATTAAAGTCATTTGACCAAAGAAATTCAAGAAGAATCTTCAAGGAGCAAAAAGTCGGGAATTAGGGTTTTTGAGGGCATTGTGGGAACTCAAAATTTCACCTACACAACTCAAAAAACTTCCAACATGAAAGTTGTAGATCTTTTAAAATAAAACAACATCTTACAATGGAACTTTTTTCAAAAGATCAACCATTTAAAGAGTTTTGGAATTTTGAAGCTTTAGGTTATAAAAACTTAGAAATTTTTCTAAGTGTTTTAACCTAGTTTTCTTCCAACTTTGGCCTCATTTTTCACAAATTTTCCAAAGGATTCTGAAGAAACTCCAAACTAATGATTTGAAGTAGATGTTTAGGGCTTTCCAAATTGTGTTCAACCTTCTCCAAATTCATTTTGAGCTAAGAGTTATGCTTGTTCAAAGTTGGCCTCATGAAGTAAAATTATAGGTCATGTACAATTTGAAACTTTGTAATTTTGTGCAAATGACCTCTCTTATGGATGCTACATGACCCATAACACATCTGCAAACATGCCATGCATTCATTTTTACCATGACATGAGAATTGAAGAAGATTCTAAAAACAAGAACATGTGATTATGTAATGATTGCATTTGTGAATTTATGGCAAATTGATGAATCACCCAAGGAATCTTCTCACCAACCAATTGGAACACTCCTCTGCATCAGAAATGTTCCCCAAGACCAGATAAGATCAATAGATAGGGAGCTAGCTCGATTTGGCCATCATTGCATTTTGAAGATTTTTTGAATTTCTTCATGGCCAAGAAATCAAAACTCCCTCATTAAGCAAGCTCACTCTCTCAATCAGTACTGAATCAATTGCCTATAAATAGAGGACTCTTACTCATTCAAAAAACACACCAAAGCAACCATATTCCTTGCTTTCTCTTTCTCTTCTCATGCTTATGGTTTTTCAAAGTTCTTTGGCAAGAAGAATCATTTTCTTCAAACCAGAGCTTATCTTTGGAAAGTAAGCATTCTAACATCTCAAAGGGGTTCATTTGAGGTGATCCAAGCACCTGGATCACTTCTGTAAGTGGAGGAACGCCATTGTTGCTCTCACTTTGGAGCTGTTGCAGTTGGAGGTCCATAGAGCAATTCAGAAGGTTTCCAACAAAGCCAAGCATCCAGGCACGTTCCTCTGGTCATAGTGAAGCTGTTCAGATGGCTGCAGCTCGTATGTAACTCAAGAATCATCACTCTCCATGTCCACTTGAAGCTCAAATCGAGGGAGGTCCATAGAGCAATTCAGGAGAATTGAAGTTACAATAAGCATTCAGTTAGCATCACTGAGTCCCAAGGAAGCTTTTGGGATCACTCATACAAGCTCAGGTGCTCTCTACCATCCTCACGACCTCCATTTTCAGAGGTAAGTTTCTGAACTCCACCTCTTTAATTTAAGCACTCTTTGTGATAAAGCTCGATTCTATCTTGTTCAGCATCATCAGAGGATTGAAAACCCTCTATCATCATTCGTTTATCTTTAAGTATAGCCATTTAATTTGATTTTTAAATTTTAGGGTTCTTCACGTTTTCTGGTAAATTAGTTAGATATAGTTAATATAAATTTATGTTAGTTACATATTCAGAATCGTGAGTGAATTTAGAGCAAGTTTCATGTTTACACCTTGGCCATTGGTTGAGATTTGAGAGAATTAGAATTTCAAAAATGTTGGAGCTTGAGGTTGAAGACGAAGATGGAGGGTGGCGCCATTTTCAAATCTGAGGGCCAAGTTTATTTTATTTTGAATGGTTTGTGTTTTACAAACGAATTCATCGTTTGCCCTAGTGGCCTCACATGCGCTCTTAGTCTCCTCATGCCCAAGGTCTGGGGTTCGAATCCCCCTCGCCTCAGACCTTTTGATTTTATTTTCTTTTTTGGCTTCTATACACTTGAACAATATATGAATTTCAATGAAGCCAGCTTACTATCACCACACGCGCGCTGGCTCAGTGGTGTTGGTTTTTGGTGTGTGACCTAAAAAGCGTGTGTTCAAACCTTGGAGGAGACAAAATCATTTTTTTACCACTAATTTCCTTCATTTTTTCTCACAACTTCACACAATTAATTCACCTATCAAATCAAATCATTTTCACTTCATTTTTCACACACTTGTTATTTAATATACCTATTTTATGAATAATCAAAAAAATCATAAAATATATTATTTATTTCATGTATTTTAATTAGGTTTAAAATAGTATGTTTTAAATGTTTTCTTAAATACTTTAAAATATATATTTTCATTTTGTTTTAACCTAATTACTTTGTGAATAATTTTATGATAAAACCCTAATTATTTAGGTCTTAATTACGTATAGATTTCATCTTTGCCTTAATTAAGTTGACTTTTGTCAATATTCAAAACTGTTTTCAATCTCTGATTAAACAGGTGATTAAGGTTTTCAAACAACAAAACCTTATATCATTTCAATCTTTTTTCCAACTGTTTCTCATAACAGTGAATCATTTTCAAGTGGGCCTCTATTAGAGTGTAAGACCCAACACCTTCTTTCTTTTCATAGTTTGTTTTACAAAACTGTATTTTCAAAATCTTCTTTCTGTTTTCAAAACATTCTTCTGGTATTTGAAGGGCATTATTCCCGGTGAAACTCTTCAGATACCTATGTGACCTATGTCCATCTTCACTTCTTCTGTTTTCAAAAAACCATTAACTGTTTATCCTATATATTCAACTGTTATCCATCAATTACTAATAAGGCTTTGTACATACTTCTTCAAAGGCCTCCACTCCATCCAGGTTAGGCTTTACAAGCTTTCAATTTACAGTCTTTATTCAAATTACTGTCAAATATAAACTGTGCATATATATTAGTTTAGAACTACGTTTGAGTATAAACCCTAGGACAGTTAAACTATATATATATATATATATATATATATATATATATATATTATAGGAATATGACCTAGGATTGAGAATGTCTTCCCGGTGAAGGCTATTTCCTAATTAGAGATCTGTAGTTCAAACCCCCAAGATGAATTATTCCCGGTGAAACATCTTGGCAAAAACCTTAGAATCCAAAAAAATAGGACACATCCACCCAAAGAGGAATTATTCCCGGTGAAACCTCTTACCCATTTGCTTAAAGCCAAAATAAGTTCAAAACTACATAGCTTTCTCTTGTGTTATAACAAGGACCCTCGATGACCCTCGATTAGCCTCCTCTTGGGCTTTGTACAAGGACCCACAGGCTTCTTAAAAGCATTTCCAGCTTCCTCTTGAGCTTGTATACAAGGACCCATCAGGTTTCTTACAAACATAGGAACAGGTCTTTAGTCACCTTTTAACATACCCTGGTGAGTTTCTTCCAATTAAACCAGACTTTAAACAAACTAAGTTTGTCTCAATTTTACATTGAGTACACCTTTTGGAATGAGAGACATGGACAGTCTCTGTCACCCTTATCTTCATCAATCTTCCTTAGCAGAGTCTAGGATCCATGTTTGCTTATCCTCAGCAAGTGTCAGCCTTCATCTTGGGCTTTAAACAAGAAGTCTCCACTAGATAATCTTTCTGCCAATCATTTTAACAAAAACCCCTGGAAAGGGTTAGCCTCCAAATCATTCTTTCATCTTAATAAAAACCCCTGGAAAGGGTTAGCCTCCAAATCATTCTTTCATCTTAATAAAAACCCCTGGAAAGGGTTAGCCTCCAAAATCACTTCTTCAAAAACCAAAGATTCATTTCTCTTAGGAGATAATTTCCCCAAAAGAGTCAAAACCCCTGGAAAGGGTTAGCCTCCAAAGTCAATTAATAAAAACTTGTTTAAAAGAATAAAACCCCTGGAAAGGGTTAGCTTCCAAAAATCATTCTTTTCAACAGACAATTTCACCAGCTGAGTCAAAATCCCTGGAAAGGGTTAGCTTCCAAAAATCAGTCTTTTAATAAATAAATCCTTCAATAGAGTCAAAATCCAACAAAAACAGTTAGCCTCAACCTTGGGCTTCATACAAGGCACCAAAACAATAAAACTCCCCTGTTAATAGTCAGCCTCAACCTTGGGCATTGTACAAGGCAGATAATAGAGTCTCCCCCAGTGAGTCCTTCATCATTCAGGTAGCCACAACTTTGGGCTTTGTACAAGGCAGATAAACCATATTTCATGTGTCAAAGATTCCTAACATCTAGGATCTTTTCCCTATTAGAGTCATCCATACTCAGTTTATTTAAGAGTCCGCCACAACCTTGGGCTTTGTACAAGGCAGAAAATAATATTTCCCCTAGTTAGAGTCAGCCTCAATTCTGGGCTTTGTACAGAACACCAAATAAAACCCATCAAAATAGATTTTCCCTAAGTAGAGTCAGCCTCAATTCTGGGCTTTGTACAGAACATAAAAATCCCCTGTAAATTAATCCCCAGTGGAGTTTTCTCCCAGAGTCATAATAATAATCAATCAATAAAAAAAAAGCCTCAAGCTTGGGCCTCATACAAGCCAGTTAAAGATCAAATCTTTTATACAGTAGATAGACATAGCTTATCTCTATAGAGAGATCTTTCCTCTATCTCACCACATTCAAACAAACAAACATTACATTTCATTTTAATCAAGTCTCCCATTTAGGATTTTGAAAGGCATGAGCTGGCAGTAAAACCCAGACATGTGGTAACTTTCCCTAATTTGGATGAGCATCTTTCTTTCATTTAAGAGGCATTTGACTGGTATACTTGCACATACACAAGTAAGGTCCCCCTCTTGAATGAAATGAATTCAGTTATTCTGTCACTCTTTTAATGTTTGTGGTGGAATAGTAGAAATACCTCTCTATAAAGATGACTTCATGTCTCTTTACTGTAAACAGAGATTTAATTCAAAGCTTCAACCTTGAGCTTCAAGCAAGGCACCCAAAAATAATTAATCCCTAATTAGTTCCCCGAACTACATTAAGCTCTGACTTCCATTAGGGATATGTAGGCATGAGGTTCACAAGGAATCTCAGCGAGCTAATAAAATACCAAAAATAGTCAGTCAGTCTGTCTTTCTTTTATTCAATTCAATTCCTTCTCCTAATACAAAGGAGAAACTTTCCCAATAATCATTAGCAGCACAAACACATTTAGACACAGAGAAGGTTCCTGTAGAGTACTACAGATATGTAGGGTGTTTAAACACTTCCCTATGTATAACCGACCTCCCGGACTCCAGAATTTCTAGTCTAGGTGAATCCCCAAACTTAGCAAACTCCTAGGGTTTAGTTGAGATCTTTTTTTCCCTTTCCTACTCGTAGGACAAATAAGAAAGTTCGTGTGATATCGTAGGAAGAACTGAAATAAAATTCATCCCACCACGGGCGCATTCTCCTTCCAAATTTCGCGTGAAGGGTCTAGCGTGCCGTCCTCCCAAGTGAAACGGGGAGGTTAAAAAAAACGACAACCACAGAAAAATGGCGACTCTGCTGGGGATATAAGTGTTAAAAACCTTGGTTTTTCATCCAAACCAATGGTTGACCTGTTGCTGGTCCAACCCCAATGAGGAATTAGGGATGCCAAATTCCCCCTCAAACAAGAGAGGTCCTGCCTAACCTCTGTGTCATATCATGTGTTTGCTGCATTTATATTTGTTTATCTTGTTTATTCTGTATCGGGAAAGGGCTTGATTCCCCCTTGTGGTGAGAAATCCTATACCCGGATTTGAGTGCAACATAAGATAGGATGGAGGATGTCTTCCCGGTGAAGACCCTCTAATCTTGGTTCACAATTCTACTCTTGGGATTTGCCTGGCTGGTTGTGATTAACTGCGCCACTGCATTCCGAGACTGATTTGTACCAGGAGGACCTAGAAACACATTAACCCCACTTAAAGCCTTTTTTTAGGACGTAGAGCGGTGATTACGAAAGTAATTGTCACGCAGATACTACACTCAGAGAAAACGCTCTTATAGATACCAATCAACGTATCTTTAAGGTTGAGCAAAAACTCTGAGACCCCTAGAACCCGTTCTACAGGTACAAAAATCCTTATCCTTAGTTTACCATGGGACGAGGTTTGCGTTTTGACTTCATGACCACTATACCCTTCAACGCCATGTTTGTTTAAAACTCTTGTGTGTGCATTCATGCATTCATGCATCATTCATTAATAACAACTAAAAACAAAAGAGTCTTTTTCGAGTCGTTTTTCAAGGAAACTAAATAACGAACGTTTTGAACTTCATAGAAAGAGAGAAACGGAGAAAGGACTTAAGGATCTATACCATGGATTATGGGAGAAAGAGAGCTAGGAAATACACCTTCAAGATTCCCCAGGTCGAGGAACTGGGAAAGCTCGGAAAACTGGTGGTCAACCCCCAGGCTTTCAAGGAGAAGTATGGAAAACTTCTGCCTTTGCTCAATACCAACATTGTGGATGGGATCCTTCCCACCTCGGTATAGTTTTACGATCCAACGTATCACTGCTTCACCTTTCCAGATTATCAGCTCATGCCTACGTTGGAGGAGTACTCTCGTCTGATTGGAATACCCGTGTACGCGCAAGATCCGTACTCCGGTTTGGAAAAGAATCCTGACGACATTATCATTGCTGCAACTACTCCTTTGAACGTAGTCGACATCAGAACTCATATGGTGAGTAGAGGAGGAATTCAAGGATTGCCCTCCAAATTCCTGTTTGATCAAGCTCGGTACTTTGTCAGCATCCAAGATATGAGCGCTTTTGAGGAAATCTTGGCTTTTCTTATCTACGGATTGTTTTTGTTCCCTAACATTAACGATTTCGTCGACATCAACGCAATTAAGATCTTCTTAATTGGAAATCTAGTTCCAACCTTGCTTGCGGATGCTTATCACTCTGTGCATTCAAGAAACCTGCAGCGAGGAGGATTAATCACATGCTGTGTACCGTTGTTATACGAATGGTTCGTTTCGCACCTACCAAAGTCTAGCACTTTCTGGAATATGAGGGATGGCCTTTACTGGTCACAGAAAATCATGTCCCTCACTCATACGGACATTAAGTGCTGTAGTCCTGACAACGACGAAACCAAGATCATCTTCAGTTGCGGAAGTTTTCCCAACATACCCCTTATTGGAACTAAGGGAGGAATCAGTTACAATCCAGCTTTAGCCCGTCGTCAATACGGCTATCCCATGAAAAATATACCAAGTAACATCCAATTGGAGGGTCTGTTCTTCAAGAACATCGACGATCATGGCAAAATGCTGAAGAAGGAAATTGTCCAAGCCTGGCGTCTTGTTCACAGCAAAGGGAGAAGATTGTTAGGAAAACATCTTTGCATCTCCCTGGATCCTTACCTTCAATGGGTACGCGTCAGAGCATTCAAGCTCAGGATGCCATATCAACATCAAGAACCCATTCCCCTAAGGGAACCAATATACCTTTTCTCCACCGATGTTGAAAAATTACAAGCGGCATTAAACAAGGTATGCCAAGAAAGGAATGCTTGGAGGAACAAGTATCGAATCGTCAACACGGAAAATGTTGAGATTCAAAACATCCTAAGAAGGAAGGATGAGTTACTTGAAGTGCTCGATCGACAAGTGTCACAAACGTCACTTTCTCATCTTATCCCTCCACGGGTGCATTCTCCTTCCAAATTTCATGTGATATCGTAGGAAGAACTGAAACAAAATTCATCCCACCACGGGCGCATTCTCCTTCCAAATTTCGCGTGAAGGGTCTAGCGTGCCGTCCTCCCAAGTGAAACGGGGAGGTAAAAAAACGACAACCACAGGAAGCTACTTTCCAAACACCGAAACAATAAAGGCGTCGAGCTAACAACGTAAAACAAGCGCTTGTTGGGAGGCACCCCAACGGTTGTAAAGTTTTGGTTATTTCTATGTTTATGAGGTATTTAGGTGAAATGGAAGCAATCTGAACACCTGTTGTTGTTCTGATTTTTCTGAGTTTTATTGTCATTCCTTAGCGAGCACAGTAAAATTTTGTTTTCTTGCTTTATACCAGTGGGTTTCCTATTCCACTTGTTTCACTCTTTTTTCCCACTCTCACCAAGGCTAATTGGTAGGATATATTAGTTTTGTTTTTCTAATTCTTTTATTAGTTGTTTGTACTCGAATTTTGTCGGTAATTCGAAGATTTTGAGGTGATTTTCCAAAGCTTGAGTGTTTCAACTTGCGGATGTATGGTAGGATATTGTTTTTGAATTTTTATCATTCAAGGTACTCATTTATCGCTTTCTATAGCATAACATGTTTAGGAAACTTTTCATTTGTACAATTACCATACCATTCATTCTTTTTTCATTACTTGCTTATTGATTGAATCACTTTAGTTCCCAAACCATAAATGTGAAGAAGCTTTCCATTGTTTACATATACTGGAGGCCACAATCTTTGTTTTAACTGGATTTTATTATGCTTAATATTTTGTTTATGTTGGTTTTGTGGAAGCATGAAAAGGATCAAGGCATTTTGTTTCATTTTGAGCACAACCACCATAACCAAATAGTCAATTCACCTTGTGAGTGTGTGATCATTTGTTAATCCTTTTGAGCTTTTTGTCAATGTCCATGTTGCTTTTGCTAAATGCTTATCTTTGAGTGTTTAGTTGTCATTTTTGCATGGATAATTGATTCTTTGTTTTCTTGAACCCTCAACCGTGATTTTTTGTATGAATTTTTACCTTGCCTTAGAAAGTAGGGAGTATTCGCATGATGGTGTGGTTGAATTCAAGTTGGGGAGAGAAATGGTTGCTACTTATTTGGTTGTTGCTATGAGGTTGAAAAGAAAGAAAAAAAATGTGAAAAGAAAAGAAAAAGAAAGAAAAAAAGTTAAAAAAAAATTGAAAAACAAAAAGAAAAGAGAAGCGAATAATTGTGCTAATAAGTATTGTGATTGGTTTGAGAAAATTGTAGTTAAGGAGGAAGTTTAATCGAGATTTTGTTGCTTGGAACTTTGTGGATTGATCACTCCCTTAGGTATAGGCAAGTTTTTGTTTCGATTAGCCATAGGACTTATCCCTTGTTTGTTAACCAAGCCACATTACAACCTTGAAAAGCCCTTGTGATTCATGCTTTTATATCTTCGATGTGATTTTTGGATGAATGCATAATTTAATCTTTTGTTTGCAAGATTGTTGGACGAGTGTTAAAAGTCCTTCACCTTTGTATGTTCTTCATCCATTGATGAATTTTTGCTAGGTGTGATTCATGATGTGAGCATGTATTGTTTTAGAATATTTTGCATGATTTTTGTACTTAGGATTTGTTTCATTTACATGTTGTCGTTGTAGGATAGTGGTAAGTATTTACTTTGTCTATATATTTTTGTATTGAACCATACATTTTTTTTGTTTTTCTAAACTTGTTGCTTCACAATTCTTTGATTTATTTGAAATTGTTTGAGGACAAACAAAGTTTCAAGTTGGGGAGAGTTTGATAAGTGCCAAAATGTACTTATTTTGTGTGTGTAAATAGTGGCACTTATCGATACTATTGTTAATACCGTTTGAATAATTCCCCATTTTGTGTATAAATACGTATACTTTGTGAATAGTTGTATTTTCATATACTTTTATACCATTTGATAGTTTTTCCAGTGTTTTGTAGGTAGTTATGCATATTTGAGCCTTGAGGAATAAAGTGTCAAAGGCACGACTTCGATTTCGCAGTTTTGGTGCAAGCCCGCTTAGCCGCCGTCAAGCGGACTTCCATAGGCTCAAAATAAGGATGACCAAAATCATCATTTTGGTTTACATTCATTCATTATTGGATATAGCATTGAATAAGATTTCCAACGCTTCGAACCGGGCGCAATTTGGAGTTACGGTTCTCAACTTATGGCGAAATCAAGATTTCACTTTTGCTGTCATCCGCTAAGCGGGAGTACGCTCGCTGAGCGACCATGACAGACAGCAGCTCGTTAAATAGGGGTAAAAATCACATTTTTAGGTTATTGTTTTGGGGTATTTGTTCCCAACTCCGTCAACCTTCATTGTTTGGATAGATTAGGTTAGAAAACTACTATGGAGCTTGCATTTGAATGATTGGAGGTGGATTGATCATCGATCAGAGCTGACAAACCGGGAGATTTTTCGGTTCATTTCTCTTCCTCTTTGTGTTTTCTCTTATAGTTGGGTTTTGTAACACCCCAATTCTACCCAAAGCATTTAGGCAAGAAAATATCAGAGTATTAAAATTTCATACAACACAATTAGGATGTTACACTAAGTAACCAAACAAACACCTAGAAAACAAACGGACATCAGCGATGCCAAAAGCATACAACACCTGCCAATAAAATGATACATAACACACGGAAGATATGAACATATATATACGTATAGCTCTCACTCTCAAAGAGGAGTTTTCCAAAATAAAGTGTTTACAATACACAATGGCACGTTATCACATATACATGTTCAAAAGAGTCATATACAAATAAATAACAACAGACTCCCGACTACCCAGTGTTACATATCAGAGCGACCGACAAGACCAACTGGAGAACTACCTCTTCCAAAAGACTTCCAAAGCGGCTAATCTGCAGGATGCCACTCAAGCATCAAATCAGCAGAAGGGTGAGAATATAATTCATAATGAAAGCATGACAATTATAGTAATGCCAACAAGTATCATCAAGAATCATACAATAAAGTAATCCACTCATTCAACCACAATCAATATATAAGTAATGTGACACATGAATGATAACATAAAATTATACAGACAGACAATGATGAATGAGACTCGACTATGCATATGCATGTGGTACCAAATCCGGAGTAAAACTCCTCCTTGTCATTATGACAAATACACCTTTGCCGAGCATTATGCTGGGACTTCTTTCCCTCAGGAAATTACACCTTTGTCGAGCAGTAAGCTACGACTAAATGTCATCGAGCATTTAGCCCCCACTGATGACCTCTTGCCACTCGGGCAAATACACCTTTTTACCGAGCATTAAGCCCCCACTGGTAATAATTGCCAATTCAGGCCACCTGTTAATAGCATTTTGCCATTAACGTAATGAAATGTTATGCTGTGCAAATATATGACTCTATTACACGACAACAACATCATCAACAATATAACACGGTCACATACTCACGTTACACCGTTTATATTCTATCCAAAAGGATACATCACCAATTAATAACATCGTTATCAATTATATCACACCATAATTACCACATAGGCATTAATAAGCACACAGCGCACATTCACCGTCAAAACATACTAGCCACATCGGCATAAATGATCGCATAATTGCATCACATCAAATTAATATTGGCCATTGGCCCACAACTCCATCAATACATCATCAACGAGTTGTAATAACAACAATTCAACAATGATAATACATCATTCTCATAACAACAATTACTTGCCATAAGGCCACACATCATGTTAATAACAACCAACCAAACATCGTCACATATCAAGAATGAACATTCATTAATACATAACCTATACGAACAAGATCTCATGTTATCGACAATTAATCACATACCTCATATCAATACGATAACGTTCACACAACACATCATCATGATTTATCATGCACTAGTTCACAAAACCATTTATGAAAATCAACCAACCACTACTACATCCTACATCATCAACAATTGCAACCAAGCACTATGATTATTTACCAATCATATCGCGTATATAAACAATTATGTGTTTTTCATCAACAACACCTCATAACTAATTAATAACAAGCTAACCAAGCCTATACTATCATATAGAACATCCAACTAGCTTCCTAACACTTCGAACGGCGTACGAAACGGAGCTACGAATAAAAAGTTACAAGGTTTCAAAGTTTGGATAATTGAACATACTACACAACTCATCACTTGATCCTAATAAAAATAATGGGATACTACATACTATTAATCATTTAATTAGATAATAATATAGTTCATTGCGTTAGCTTTCCAACGCTTTGAACGGCGACAAAATCGGAGTTACGGTTCAAGAGTTACGAAGTTTCAAAGTTTTGGAAAAATAGAAAATGCTGTTGTCCGCTTCAGCTCCGCTCAGCGGACCTTCGCAGAGATTTTTCTGCAAAAGAACCTCCGCTCAACGGACCCACCTCCGCTCAGCGGACCTGCGTAAACCCAGAAAAAACCAGAACGAACCAGAACGGTTCCAACCCTCTTATACCCACCAAAACCACTCCAAAACATCATTATAACACCAATACAACACATACAAACCATAGAAACAACCTAACATCAAACTTTTCATGGTTGATTCATCAATCTATCTCAAAACCTAACATTTTATCCACACTCAATCAAGCCATAGAAATGGAAAACAAACATGATCAATCACCATAACACAACAAGGATATCATTTAATCATCATACAATCATTCTCAAAGAAACTTAGATCAAACAAAGACCACACAAGAAAATTGTGGAAATTGGAACAAGAAGAACAAGAACAAGAACAAAAACAAAACTATAAGAATCATACATCCAAGATAAATTAGATTCACCCCCTTACCTTGCTATTGTGACGATCGACAATCGATTCGGTTGAGAATCCTCCACTTTCTCTTGTTTTTCCTCTTTGCTCTTCTTCTTCCTCTCTTCTCTTTCTTTCTCTTCTTTTTCTTTCCATCCCTTTCTCCTTTCTCAAAATATTTCTTTCTTATAAAGAAAATATCTATCCCGCGGAAATGACCAAAATGCCCCTATGCTCAAATATCGTTCAAACGCCCCAAAACGCGGAATATTACCTTACTAACATTTCTAGTACCAAAAATATGAAAACCTTCAATAAAATATTAGTCCGCCATCCCGAACTAATACCGACTGAAACGACTCCAAAAACGGTAAAATTCCAATAAACGTCACAAACGTCCAAATTAAGCATATACTTATATTTCCGGGCGTTACAACCCTCCCCCACTTAGAACATTTCCGTCCTCGGAAATATCCCAAACGCAAACAAACCTGGATACGCTCTCGCATCCGACTATCCAACTATCAAGCCACGGAAGCAACGACACAATCAGCACCAACAAAGAATCACTCTAGCTAAAAGCAAAACAACCAAAACACAACAACGACAATGAGATGCAATGCCCATACAATGCACTCATCGACTAACACCAAAACACAAGAAATAATCAAGACACAGACAACAACCCGGTCGCACAACATCCAAATAACCATGCCAAGACATAGCAGTCAAACATGTAACCAAAACATCTGGTGGTCTTATAATTCCTACCACATCCACTGTCCACAATTTGAACTCTAACAATTCATATACTTACGAACCGCGTCATTTCACGCTTCCGATGCGCACTCTGATTTCCCACAACAAACAGATTTACCAATTTCATAACCAACTTCCAACTCCTTCTAGTATTCTCCAGAAACTCATTGTTCTCTCTTATCATACTCAACCTCTTAATATGCTGTGTCAGCTTGCACACCAGACAAAAGTCTTTGTATTATCCAATCAAAGGCAAAAAGCTAATCCAAACACATCCTTGTTTCACAACACAAGCCCTCATAGATCCTTAAGTGACCAAATCGTCTTCTCAGTCTGACCATCCGTTTGAGGATGATACGCCAAACTCAAACACAACTTCGTACCCAAAGTACCTTGAGAACCTTCTCAAAATTTCCGAAATAAACCTCAGATCTCAATCTAAACAATACCTTTCGAAACACCATGCAAACAAACAAACCAACAAACAATTTTATCAACATACCACTCGCCAGTACTTCCATCGGTTAATCCATTCTTATCGAAATAACGTGAGCAGATTTCGTCAATATATCCACAATAACCCAAATCACCTCACAATTACTCGATGTCCTCGGAAAACCAGAAACAAAATCCATAGAAATGCTATTCCACTTCTACTCAGGAATGGATAACAGTTACATGAAACCAGACGACTCCTGACAAGTCAAACACAAATAAACAAATCCCTTCATATCTTTCTTCATTACCTTGCCACTAAAGATGACCTTCTCAAATCTTGATACATCTTAGTAGCATCAGGATGAATACTCAAATCACTACGACACACCTCATCCAAAGTCCTCTTTTCAAATCCGAACATTAGGAATACAACCTTGATCATGACATCCCATAACATTGTTCTTATCAATCCGAAGATCACCATCTTTATCTTTGACTAATAAATGTCATCTTATCAACCCATTCAAATCCGATTTCCGACCTTTTCTAATCTCATCAAGAATACCATAAGTAAGCTTTCACATATGAAGCTCAACACTTGAAGAAGTCGCTTTACGAACCAAACTCAAATCTCACAACTGTTTCAACAATCACAATACTCGAATCATCAACATAGACGTATGCAATGGTTTCTCATATTCAACTCGTTCTGATCAAACGAATACTTCAAACTCTTGTAGTCACGTACACACACAAATCTTGATCCGAATAATTAGTGCCTTCAAATTTCCCAAACAGAAATAACAACTGCCAACTCTAAATCTTGTGACAGATAAATCCTTTCAAAAACCTTAACTTGCATAAAAGCATAAACCTCCACTTACCCCTTGAACATTCACTTCACTCGACCAAAAACTCACATAAGGAGATTTAGCAAACAACTTCTTCTTCCCAACACGGACAAAACAATTCTCAAGTACTTAGCATGATCATCTTTACACTGATGACACCCAAGACAGAACTCCAACCAACTTGATCCGTCAAAACAGAACTCCAAGACAGAACTCCTCTTTTCAACGATGAATCAATTAATCCTTCAAGAAACACTTATACAAATGCGCAACTATCCGCAATCCCAACAATTGCTCTTTCTCAAGAACATCCAAAATCGTCGACAACATAAACAACGTCGTACCACCTTGCACCGACTCATTCACTTCCAATATTATCAAACTAGCCAGATAAGCCTATCACGTCCAATACGATTCTGTCTACTATCAACAAGAGATTAAGGGTGATCAAGTCCTCAATTTGTCAATAGGTAGCCGACAATCATAATAGAGTATAAACTATCAGTACTAACATTAATAATATTCTTTTCCAACTTTTGCTCATAGCACAGAAGCACTATGATTCCATAATTCACAAATCTCTCAAGATCATCTGAACCAGCTAACACCGACGTCCGGTAGCTACGTACTAAAACACTTCTAACAAATCCCAAGAATAAAATTCCCGAGATCCTACTCAACTCTTCATACTCCTAATTCTCACTCGAGTTCCAAAACGTTTCCAACAACGTCAATAACTCCTACAACAAAGTCTACCACAATAATTTCCTTAATCATTGATCCAACAACGACACCTCACACAAGGCTACTCAAACAACAACTTCATAGTCCATCAGTAGCGTTAGAGCATCACAACTCTCTAAATTCCATTCCTTAGAAATAACCAAAATCTACTCCGAGACACTCCAACTCGATTAACAACCGAAGTCTTAAGTCCAAGTCGCCTTTACTTCAGAAAACAACAAATTCCAACAACACTAGTACTGCTGCCCTCTGTAGCGGGGAAAATCTGATATCGAAGCCATGGGATTGACTCGAATCAATATTCTGTTTGAAATCGCCACCGCGCTTTATTTTTTCAAAGGAAAAGGGAAAAGAACGTAAAACCCAAAGTTTTGTTTTTAAAACAAGAAAGAGATCTCAGGTACGGGTGTTGATTATATGAGGGGAAGGTTTTAAGCACCCCTCATATCTGTGGTATTCCACAGGAACCTTTTTGAAAATCTGTGTGTGTGTGTGTGCTAAAAAAGGGGTTTGTTTTATTTTTAAAATAAGCTCGGCAAAGCGTTAAGCTTTGGGCCTACATACCTCCTCGGTGCAATGGAGAAGTCAGAGCTAATGTAGTTCCTCTTTTTTGGGAAAACATTTTTTAAAAACGAATAAACACGTTATCGTCGTCGGAGAGAAATACTCAGCCATTGATCTTGAGCATGAGAACAAACGAGTTCTTTGCATCGCTAATGAAAGAAGGGCTCCAACTCGGATAAAATCGACGAGTATGCCACTAGCTCTCTCACGCGGAAAAGATCTCATTATATCAATCAATTTCAAAATCGTGGGGTATAACCACTCGTTTCGACAATTAACGGTGTCTAAACTTTTGAAGAAAAGCCACTAAGGGCAAAAGATATTTTTTGAGAAAAAGGTTTTGAAAAGGTTGCAAACATAAGAATGTTTTGGAAAAAGGGAGAAGATTTTGAAAATTAAAGAAGGGGAGGAGATGAAGATGCTATCCTATTGCGTAAAATAAAAGCTAAGGAAAGAAACGGTCTAACCGAAGAAGAAGCCAACACTCGACATTAAGAGCCAAGGTAGATTTCCCATCCTTTGGACTTATCAATACCAAACCAAAGTTATCACTTGGGGGATCCAGATGAACTTATTATCTTAGCACCACTTTGCATTAAGCACATAAAAATTCTGACGAAAATCGGGCAGAGTAACGGCTGTTTTCGGGTAAAATCCTTATCTCAATGCCTTGGAATTAACCATCAAGGGCTTTCAAGGAAATACCTGCACATACAAACAGACAACAATCCAATGCCAGACAGACAGAATAACAGCAGAGTAATAACAGAATAAGAGTCCAGAGGCACTAGGTCCATAAGTCCAAATCTCCAAAATGCTAGGGATAGTAACCAATAGTCCAAAGAGAGCCTTATGTGTTTTTTAGATTTTTGGTTGTTTATTAGTGTTTTAGCATAAAAGTAAAGTATGGTCCAAGTGGACAAAAGGAAAATAGCGGAAGCATAAACATATGTCCAAGTGGACAAAGAGAAAATAGCGGAATGTAAATATGATGAAATGATAAAATAAAGCGATAAAGCGAGAAATATAAAGAGCGGTATAATAAATGGCGGAAATTAAAGTTAGTGGTTAGATGTTAAAGATAACCATCTTGAAACTTGTCAAGTATGTTATCAAAGTTAGTAGTGAAGATCGATGGTGAGTGAATGATGTACTCGGATTTAAGGTCAATGGAAACTTATCAGAAGCTTGATAAAATCATAGCGACTACACGATAAATTTCCATAAGTCATAAATCAAACGCATACAATTCTCTTCCATATTTGATCTTTTATCGAGTCGGGACAAATGTAGGAGAACTCTCCATGTATCAAGATCATCAATCAAAAGAAATAAGAAGGAGAAGAAGAAATGATCTAGCCTTTATCAAGAATCCATAGAATTCTCAAGATATTAAGACTTTCATCGATCAAGAGAAAATAAGATGAAAGAAAATAAGAATGAAAACAAATTGATCTAGTCTTTATCAAGAATCCATAGAATTCTCAAGGTAATAAGACTTTCATCGATCAAAAGGAAATAAGATGAAAAGATAATAATGGAAACAAATTGATCTAGTCTTCATCAAGAATCCATAGAATTCTCAAGATATTAAGACTTTCATCGATCAAAAGGAAAATAAGATGAAAATAAGAATGAAAACACAAAAGATAATCAACTCACACTATCATTAATATCATTCATCCATTTTGGTGGATTAGGTCATTTCAAACCTATCAACACCCTAGATCCAATGATATTAATGAAGTGTAGGAAGAAGGAAGCCAAAACAAGCACAAAAAAGGCAAAAAACCACATTCTGCCTGCTGGAAATCGATTTCATGCAGGGGAAATCGATTTCCATAGTGCAGTTTTCAAAAAAAAAAAGTTACGTTCAGCAGGAAATCGATTTCAGCCTTAAGGAAATCGATTTCCTCAGTGTAAATTTCAGCAAAAACAGCATTTAAAGGCATGAAACTTGATTTGAACAAATATACAAACACCTTATGATCACACATCAACTTGAGCACGAAATTTCCATCACAAAACCAACAAATATCATCAATATAGCATCAAAGATGCATTGAACACAAGCAATAAAGATCTACATCATGGATCTAGCAAATTACCACTTCTTGAACAAAGATTTTGGAGTAGCTTCAAGAGCAAGCACAAGGTGTGTAGATCCTTCAAATTTGGAGATGATCAAACAAAGAAAAGAGTGAAATGTAGGAGGCTTAGTTCAAAATTAGCAAGATTCAATGTGAATCTCACTAATCTTATGAAAATGAACTTTGGGTGAGGGTTTTGGAAAGGGTGAGAAATGAATTTGCAAGCAATTCTTTGGCTCTCCAAGCTTGAGAAATGAGAGAGTAGTGGGCTCTATTTATAGGATGAGAGCAAGAGTAGTGGTAGTTTGGTCTTTTTGCATTTGGTAATTAGCTTGTGTTTAATTGATGATTAAAGTGGCAATTAAATGGTAAAAAGTGGTAAAATGGGGTTTAAGTGGGTTTAATGAAGAGAATTATTTTGATGAGGTGGAAAATTGGTACAATGATCAAATAAAAAGGTGCCAAAATGATGTCAAGCTTCCTTCCTTATATTTTTTGGATTTCGCCTGAAGGAAATCGATTTCCCCAGGAGTGAAATCGATTTCACTCTGTTCCAGAAGAGAATTTGGCGCAAAATACACTAGGGAAATCGATTTACCCAGGAGGGAAATCGATTTCATGCTGTCCAGAATGTGATTTTGTTGAAGATTGCTGCAGGGAAATCGATTTACCCAGTAGGGAAATCGATTTCATCAGTCAAAAATTTGAAAAATGCCTTGTTTATTGCATGTCTTGGCTTGGTACCTACAAAACAAAAGCCTACAAAGAAACAAAGCAATGTTTTTGGTATTTGGGTTAGTATAATATGCATACAAGATAAACAATCACTGGTGCTTGATGGTCCCTCTTATTGATGAGGTGAGTGCAACACCATAAACAAAACTTCCAAGTGAAGCTCTTGATTAATGATTGGGATATGAATGATATAGGATCTTAGGGTCAAAAATTGGGGTATGACAGATGCCCCTATTTAAGTTTCTTCGATTTGGAGATACGATGATTGGAAATCTTCGTTTTGACAAAATCGAAGAGACTTAAATATATAAAACACAATTTTTGATCCTAAGATGCAATGTAATGTTTAATGAATGCATATGATGATAATAAAGCATGACAACACTGGGGAGTAAAAGGTACTCCACTGGGGAAAATAAATGTCTTGCTGGCAAATCTCCACTGGGGAAGGCAAGACTTTGTTGGAGAGATGAAACTTTGGAAAGAAATTTCTCTGGGGAAAACACTTCGCGTCAGAGAGGTTATAGAATCCTCTTTCACTGGGGATGAGAAAAGGGGAACATCCTCTTTCACTGGGGATGAGAAAGTATGCATCCTGAATCAGAATGCCAATCTTCCGTTGTCAGAAATCACACTATCGTACCACTGATGATGAAAGAAATGTACCGCCGTACCACTGACGATAACACATACCAACGTTCCACTGAAGGCATGAAAGAGATATACCACCGTACCACTGATGATATAAAAGGGATAAATCATCGACGTACCACTGACGATGAAAGAGATGTACCGCCGTACCACTGACGATAACACATACCAACGTTCCACTGAAGGCATGAAGAAGTATACCACCGTGTCATACCCCAAATTTGTCCTACCCTTTAACTGGCTTAGACTTTTGCATTCATCTGCATCTCTCCATTAGGTCATCTAACACTTTGCATTCATTCATCAAATAAACATACACAAAGCATGGGATCATTTGTCGTGGACTAGGGTTTATTTCCCTGGTTATTTGAATCGAGACTCTTTAATTAGGGTTTCGAGCTCGTGCACATCTCATCAAGTCTTTTGTTATAATGATCATACAGTAGTTGGAAACTTTGACTCGCTCAGGTAGATTTCTTATATAACAAGTGTTTGAGTTGATTTTTAAAGCCAAAGAATAAATGGAATTGAGGTTCTTAATGTGCTTGCTTGGAAAAGAGTGAATTTGAAGATATGAGCTCATGGGTTGACTTTTGGTCAGCAAAGTCAATCGTAGAAGGTTGACTTTTGTAAACCAACCACTATTATTTTGCTCATCTTTTGACATTTGGCCAACACTACATTCTTTGATTATGTCATGGTGCCCATTCAAAAAGAAAGGAAGAGAAGATTTAAACTCAAAATAACACAAATGGAGGAAAAGAAGTCATCATTCAATACTCATTCAAGTATCATTCATGATCCACTCATAAGAATGTTCTATTCAAAGTTGGGAGCATGAATTCAAGTATCAAGAGTTAAGTTACAAATATCATCCTTTTTTCTCATTCAAAAAAAAAACATCCAAGGTCATTGTAAAAGTTCTATCATGCTCACATCCCCATACAAAAACCATTACAAACTATCAGTAACTTTCAAAGTTATTTCAATAAACATCCATATACAAAAAATACATGTTACAAAGCCTAATGTCTAAGTCTAATCTCTTTGCTTTATAATGTTGGAACTTAATGCTACGCGACTTCGTTTCCACCCATCTTCGTGACCGTCTTGTTTTTTCCATGCTCAAAATATCCAAATACCAAAGGTTGTTAGTTCATAAACCAAGCTCCTGCAAACAAAAGAAAAGGGCATCAGAGAAAATCTAGATCGAATTCAAGCCATGGTCATTGTTCAAAAGTAGCACATTCCACTTTCATGGACATATTATAACACAGTCAGCATCTAAACTTGGTTCAGTTAACACTACAACATAAATTCAGAAGAAAAATGAAGCAATTGACAAGCCAGAGCATCAGAATCATAAGCACATTCAAAAATTCCATTCATGACTTCACAGCAGTTCAAGACAGTTCGCAAACTACAAGAAATCGATTCCTCACCGCCGATAGTCTTCAAACTCTTCAATCTCAGAGCCTTTTCCTCGCCGTTACGCCTCAACTGCGGTCTTCAATCTTCGTCAAGACCGTCAACGCCACCATTTCTCCGATGTTGCCGCGATTACAATACCACCATGAATCGGAGAGATAATTCTGAACAGGAAGTGAATCGGAGAGGCGAGAGCGAGAGTTTGAGAATTGAATCGGAGATGAAGCTCGAGCCACGCCGTTCACCAGAGTTGAGAGAGGATTGGGCTATGGTGTTCGCGGCGAAGTGAATCGGGGAACCTTGTCTCCGGCCGCCGCTGTGGCTTATTCGTGAGAGGAGGAGGAGATAACAAGCTGAACAGTCACAAGTAAACCCTATTTCCTATTTTTGTTTATTCTTTTTATTTTTTATTTTTTTAATTTTGGTAATAAAATCTAAAAAAAAAAAGAGCGAGTTAATTGGATCAAACAAGCACTCTTGGGCCTAATACGAATTTCAGGATCTTACCCTCTTTGGCCCATGTTGTCATTTTCTTTTTGCCAAAAATCTCTACAAAAATAACCATTGGGCCAGTTCTGGCTGGGCCCTGCGCCCTATTTGGGCTACACCACCAATTTTCAGACCTTCACCCCCTGTTTCCATATTTTCCTTGCTAGAATTTAGGATTTTTGACATAGTTTTGTTCTATAGTTTCTTAGATGATAAAAAGCAATGAAAATCATAATTTCCTCTTTAGATTTTTAGTTGATAACAACATTTAGAATCACAATTTTGTCCAATTTTTAGGTGATAAAAACGACATAGAAAACAATAAAAATATTAGTTTTAGGCTAGTTTGTTTAGTCTTTTTACTCGATTTGAAATTCTTTTCCCTTTCATAAAAAAATCAATAAAAAATACTTAGACTTCTTGATTAGTTTTTAGGCTAGTATTAATTTTGATGTTTAATCAGAATTCCCTTTACATTTGAAAAACTCATAAAAAATAGTAGTATTTTTAGGTTAATTTTGCACTAGTGCTTGAATTGTTTTTATACCATTTCCATGTTATTTTTGTATGATTTTGTTGCTTAGCTTTTGGCCATATTTTTGGCCTACTTTGTTAATACCATTTTAATGCTCCTTTTAGAATTTAGTCGTTATGTTAACTTTAGGCTAGTTTCCTAAATAGACAACTTAGATTAGAATATAGAAATAGTTCCCTTCTCTCATTCTTTTTCTTTTCAACTCTTAAAATACTCAATAAAAACCTGACAAAGATCATACTGTCACACTTCTGATATATGGTGGGAAAGAAATGATTGGGGCGTAGGCCCCGATGTACGTTCTTCCCCACGTAGTAGAAAAGAAATGATTGGGGTGTAGGCCCCGATGTACGTTCTTTTCTACTAAACGGAAAAGAAATGATTGGAATGTAGATTTCGATGTATTTCTTATCCGTCATTTAGAGAATCGATTGTGGCGTAGGCCTCGATGTGCGTTCTCTAAATATTCAAAAACAAACAAAACTCTTTTTGGTATGATCTAAGTCACAAATAAATCCCCTTAAAAAACACTAACCAAAAACACTTCAAAAAACCCTAATAAATGGTCAGATTTAAAACAAAAGTAAGGAAGTGATGCGAAGCCTTGTAGTGGGTTTTCGTCATCATGGAATTACCCTAAAAGACACAAACCAATCATTTCTTTTTCTTTTGCCTCGTTGGCACCTAAGGGCAATGTCATTTCCGTTTGTACGCATCGTAGGTCTTCCCTTATGCAAGAACGTGAACGTTGACTCCGCCCAATTAAAAAACACAAAAACAAACAGAAAATCGTGAGCCGAGCTACGGTAACTCTGATTCCTGAAAAGGATACGTAGGCAGCGGGGTAGGGCCCGTGCGAGTACAATTCTTTATTTTCCCTACATTTTGCATTCATTTTGCATTTAGACATAGACATAGTATACACCCTTTAGATAGAAACAAACATAGGTGGATACCATCGAGTACGATGGGCGCGAGGGGTGCTAATACCTTCCCCTCGCGTAACCGACTCCCGTACCTAGATTCTCTGGTCGCAAGACCCTGTTCCTTCCCTTGTTAGGTTTTCTGATATTCCTTTCCCTTATGGGATAAATATACTGGTGGCGACTCTGTTCATTTTTCGCGAGCGTGCGACAGCTGGCGACTCTGCTGGGGATGTTCCTAGACCTGCTGCTGGTCCATCCTTAGCGAGTCGATCCTAGCCTGCGTTTGTTTGTTTATTTACTGGGTGTTTATTTGTTTTTATGTCTATACCTTGTATATACGTTTGCATGTTTATTCTTCTGCTTGCATATCATGTTTATTTCTGTTTGCACATCATGCATATGGATTATATTCTGTGTTCCTTGGGGTCTTCTGTTCTGTTTTGCAGGTTGGGTGGGATGTTCTATGAGGTAAAAGGCCCAATACCCAGGCCAGAGTGACACATAGGATACCTAGGATAGAGTGGATAGTCATGACGCCGATGAGATGTCAGGTCTTGTCTAGTGCGATCATGAGACCCACGCCCAGTCGAGGTCCAAATGGGGTATCATTGTTGGCATGTAGATGCAACAACATTGGTGCCTCAGGAGGACTGATAACGCTGGTTGCCATTTTGACCTACCCCGACCTAGACCACACCTGTGAGTGGGGAGGGATATACATGACAGGTACCGTTGGTGACTATTCTGTTATGATGGTGACTATTGTTCCTATGGTTCCATGATACAAGGCCGAACCTTTGATCTCACGACATCTAATCTATATCAGTTATTCAGAGGATTGTACAGTGGTTACTAAGATTATGTGGACCGTTGACCCCATGTTGTTGCATCGCATAACATCATTTCTTTATCCACTTCATTTATGGGGATCCTAAAGTCTATTTCCAAAAAAAGAGAAAAAGAAAAAAGAAATAGAAAAATAAAAAAAAAGAGAAAGAAAAGATATTCTATACAAAAAAGAGAAGCTTTGATTCCAACAAAAAAAAGAAAAATGAAAGTGTATGAAAAGACTTTAGGATCTCTCATAAATGAAACATGCATTCATACTATCATGCATTTCATGGTTCTATCAGAAGCTTATGGAGCCCTTTCTATTCAGACTTTGACATCAACAACAGATTTGACTTCTCACCGTTATGTGCTTGAAAGTTAGCATTGGAACAACTCCGTGAGGTTTTTGAGTGAGATGAGAACATAAATGGAGACTGACATGAATCAGTGTATGGAGGTTATTCAAGCCTTTTCTCTTTGACAAGAAGAATTGAGACATGTTCCTCAGAGGCCTAATGGAATGTTAAACTCACCTCAAGAGAAGGTCCTATGAATCAGAATTTCTGAAGTATTGCTGAGATTCCTATCACTGTTAAGGAGGAAATACACCATTGGAAATTGAAGTCTTCAAGTTCCCGATTATTCAAATTGACAAAAGGTTTTACCTCTTGGAAGAAAGTTTGGAATCCATAAAAAGTCGTGACTCCGCTGATTCAGATGTTATTGGTTTGTGCCTAATGCCTGATATCAAGAAATGCAAGGATCATCCACTCTCACTCCTAATGATGGATATTGAAGCTAAAATGGTAGTCATATCTTGTACATATGTGGAAGTTGCTTGGGGCTCCCGCACGAGGGATAAGCAAGACACACTCTTATCTTGAGCATTGCATCATTCGCCTTGCTCGAATCCCTAAAGCATTACAAATTCTTGGGTGACTTCGTCAGAATCTTCTTCCATGTGATAATCAAGAGTGTTCTTCACAATGCTTCTCATTCTCAAGGTTCTACTTCATATATCAGTTGCCTTTTCTCAGGATCTCCTTCTCAGTGGCCTTGCTAGTTAACAGAGACAAGAAGAATATGAGAAACAAAATTGACGTGATTCTATTGCCTTGTACTCATTCGTTTCCTTGTTTGTTGGAATCACAATTGGTTAAGATTCTAGTATTGGGTCTTCTTCACCACAAGTATCTCTTGAGGTGATGATCATACAAGATTCTTTCCATTTAGGATGGCGATTACTACTCTAGCAAGTTGCTTGGGGCTCCCGCACGAGGGATAAGCAAGACGTACTCTTATCTTGAGCATTGCACCACCCGCATTGCTCGAATCCCTAAAGTAAGGCAAAATTGACAACTTTTGGGCGACTTCGTTGGAGTTTTCCTCTAAAGTAATCTGAAGTGTTTGGAAGGAACACATGATAATACTAATTGACTACCCTGCTGGAGCACAAAAGTCATTCAACTGAAGATTGTGTGTCGTTCATTCCAAGAGGTTCATGCATAAGTTGAAGTTCCTATGAGGTCTCAAAACTGCAAGAAGTGTTCAAGATCAATAAGTCCAGACGGAGTCAAGTCTCCTCAACAATGGCATCCATTTAGTTTCGTTATTGCATTCTCATTTGTAACATTTCATTGTTTGTTTAAGCATTGCTAGCATGTAAAAACTTGTTAATTTCTGAATGAAAATCATAATACATTGTCTATGTTTGTCTTGAAGTAATCCATTCGTTATCACTCATAAAATGTTTTGGCATTACGATACCAGCTTTATTAATTGTTGTGCTGAGGCAAAAAAAAGCTGAGGGAGAATGATGAAAGATAAAAATGAAAAATCTCTAATCATGTGTTTTCGAATAAAAACCCTACTGAGGATGTACAGGCATTGTTTCAAATCCCCAAACACCGGAGATATAAGGGAGATAGACCCTCGTTAACCCCTTTGAGCCTTGGAGAAGGAGTTTCTTTTCTAATCATAAAAAACCCTTATTTTAACCTTGGGGCAGGGTAGTGTTCATTTAACTTGATCGAGTGTTCAAAACTCACCAAAAGGTGCACATAAGGGTACAACAATGGTTATCCTTCAGAAGGTTGAGGAATTTCAAAACCGCAATGATTATCCTTATTCCATCAAGAGGTCAAAAGAGGACGATGCCTCAATGGTTATCCCTCATCAATCAGAGAATGAGGCAGTCACAATATTTCAAACAAATCGAGAGCAACACGATATCACACGACTTGTTCAAAAAAGGAGAATAAAAAAAAAGAGAGCCCGCTAAGTCAATAACATGAAAATAAGTGACTTAGGCAAAAGTTAGGGCATCCCGCTGGACTCCAAAATAAAATTCAAGAGAATTTGTCCAGGCAAAAGTTAGGGAAATCAGAAGCGAAAAATAAGGATTACAAAATAAAAATCCTTATCAAAAGAACAAAGTCGTGTGATCAGACACCAAAAATGCAAGATGAAGTGACTGCCATGTCCAAAAAACCTCATTGATTCCTCAACCATCCCAAATTCCTTGTGAGGAATGAACACTCATGTCGAGTTAATTGAACCTAGGAATGGAGAACATCACGAAGGGGGTGGGTACCAAATAATTTTGAGCCTAAAATCCTTTGTTTTCTGAAAACCGTGAACCTGGCCAAGTTACAACCCTCAAAAGTCCTAATTGAAGTAGGGTTATTTTGAAAGCACACTCCTATGAGATAGCGTTTAACTGACTCCCAATGAAGCGAGACTCATTTCCATGTTGGTATCGTATGCTTGCTTTATCTTCTATATGCAAAAATCGAGGTTGTGTCAACTAGTGATTCAGTCACAAGAGGTCGCAACCTCATTTCATAAAAAAGTTTTACAACTTCAAGACTAACATAGGCTTTGCATTAGAATTATCATTCTTAGAATTAACATTCTTTTGCATACAAAACATGTGCTTAACGTCAAGGAAGTTACCACGATGAAAATCAGTGAGTAACTTGATCATGTCAAAGTACAAGAGACTTGAGAACTTCGAGGAGGAAAAGCTAATCACCTCAAATGTTGACAATCAAGGGGCAAGTTATCCAAAGAACTCCGTTGGGCATGAACAGTTAATGCTTTCTTTGATTACCCTGAGGGGAAGAGTTTGAAGACTCCGTTGAGCGTGGTAAAGTTGTTTCCATGTTTGTTTGACTTCAAAACAAAGAAAGCTTGATGATTCTAGTAAGATGTACCTAATCAGGGGCAATTGAATCGAGGTTTGACCTCTCAAATTTGGCATATCTGGAGCAATTGAGTCGAGGAATCTCTCTCAGATTCAACCAACCTGGGGCAGTTACGTCGAGATTTGACAAATCTCTCCAAAGATCCATTGGGGCAAATTCCTCCATAAGTCACGAAGCTTGGGGCACGATTCTGAGTTTTTTGTCGCTCCATGACCATAGGAGTTTATTTCTCCTAGAATCTTGGTCTCTCCCCAAGCATGGAGTTTATTTCTCCCAAGAGTTTGTTCCATTCCTCAAGCATAGGAGTTTATTTCTCCTAGGAGTTGTCCTACTTCCCTAATCAAGGCTCCTTATCTGGATTTCTCATCCCCTAACATGGTGAATCAAGGGAATCTCCTTAAGCTGAAAATCCTCCAAGCAGTGGCACATGGTGAGAAGTCCGAAATCATTCTTCAAGTCAAAGAAAAGTGTATCTTACAAATCAAAGTTCAATATCTATTGACACCCCCACATAGTCCTTAACGCCAAGGGTATTCTCCCTGGTGTTTACCCCACTAATGCCTTTATTTGGCATCCTGCATATAGTATTCATTGCATATAACATTGCATCCTCAAAAGCGTAGCATATCCATCAAAATGGAGCATTACGCCATAAAAAAATCCATACATGCATACAAAGCATAAGCCAGATAATACAAATCACCACTCAATCAAGACGACGATACTTCCCCACAGAAAAATGTCCTTACAAACTCCAATTGATATCTGCTACTCCATTACAAATCTCTTCCAGCCATGGTGCCGATACCTGGTATCCCAATCCCCAGTAATTCAATCTACCAAACTCCTCAAACACTCGTCTGTGTCATTCTTTCGATACTCGTCTGTATCTCTTTTGATGCTCGTCTGTGTCATTCCTTCGATACTCGTATGTATCTCTTTTTGATGCTCGTCTGTGTCATTCCTTCGATACTCGTCTGTATCTCTTTTTGATGCTCGTCTGTGTCATTCTTTCGGTACTCGTCTGTATCTCTTTTTGATGCTCGTCTGTGTCATTCTTTCGATACTCATTTGTATCTCTTTTTGATGCTCGTCTGTGTCATTCCTTCGATACTCGTCTGTATCTCTTTTAACACTCGTCTGTGTCATTCCTTCGATACTCGTCTGTATCTCTTTTAACACTCGTCTGTGTCATTCCTTCGATACTCGTCTGTATCTCTTTTTGATGCTCGTCTGTGTCATTCTTTCGATACTCGTCTGTATCTCTTTTAACACTCGTCTGTGTCATTCCTTCGATACTCGTCTGTATCTCTTTTAACACTCGTCTGTGTCATTCCTTCGATACTCGTCTGTATCTCTTTTGATGCTCGTCTGTGTCATTCCTTCGATACTCGTCTGTATCTCTTTTTGATGCTCGTCTGTGTCATTCTTTCGATACTCGTCTGTATCTCTTTTAACACTCGTCTGTGTCATTCCTTCGATACTCGTCTGTATCTCTTTTGATGCTCGTCTGTGTCATTCCTTCGATACTCGTCTGTATCTCTTTTTGATGCTCGTCTGTGTCATTCTTTCGATACTCGTCTGTATCTCTTTTTGATGCTCGTCTGTGTCATTCCTTCGATACTCGTCTGTATCTCTTTTTGATGCTCGTATGTGTCATTCTTTCGATACTCGTCTGTATCCTCTTTTGATGCTCGTATGTGTCATTCTTTCGATACTCGTCTGTATCCTCTTTTGATGCTCGTATGTGTCACTCTTTCGATACTCGTCTGTATCTCCCTCAAAAAAAAAACAACTGTCTATGTCACTTTATCTTTCTGTCAAACCTACTCCTCTCCCAATCATTTCCATGTAAATATCAATCCCTTTGAGAACCTTGTATTGGCACTTTGGCTACGTTACAAGCTATCACCGTTTTTCCAATTACTCACTGTAAATATTTCCATCAAGAAATAAAAAAAATTCTCTTCCCCCAGCAGATATCAAAATATAAAAAAAAGGATAACACTCACACCATCTTTTCAGGACAAATTTCTGGTCTTGGTATTTAATCTTCTTCTACCTTGAGTGTTCGAAAGGCTGGCACCAATCTCACCCTCAGGTTTAAGACGATTAAATACGGGCAGCTGTCATACCCCAAATTTGTCCTACCCTTTAACTGGCTTAGACTTTTGCATTCATCTGCATCTCTCCATTAGGTCATCTAACACTTTGCATTCATTCATCAAATAAACATACACAAAGCATGGGATCATTTGTCGTGGACTAGGGTTTATTTCCCTGGTTATTTGAATCGAGACTCTTTAATTAGGGTTTCGAGCTCGTGCACATCTCATCAAGTCTTTTGTTATAATGATCATACAGTAGTTGGAAACTTTGACTCGCTCAGGTAGATTTCTTATATAACAAGTGTTTGAGTTGATTTTTAAAGCCAAAGAATAAATGGAATTGAGGTTCTTAATGTGCTTGCTTGGAAAAGAGCGAATTTGAAGATATGAGCTCATGGGTTGACTTTTGGTCAGCAAAGTCAATCGTAGAAGGTTGACTTTTGTAAACCAACCACTATTATTTTGCTCATCTTTTGACATTTGGCCAACACTACATTCTTTGATTATGTCATGGTGCCCATTCAAAAAGAAAGGAAGAGAAGATTTAAACTCAAAATAACACAAATGGAGGAAAAGAAGTCATCATTCAATACTCATTCAAGTATCATTCATGATCCACTCATAAGAATGTTCTATTCAAAGTTGGGAGCATGAATTCAAGTATCAAGAGTTAAGTTACAAATATCATCCTTTTTTCTCATTCAAAAAAAAAACATCCAAGGTCATTGTAAAAGTTCTATCATGCTCACATCCCCATACAAAAACCATTACAAACTATCAGTAACTTTCAAAGTTATTTCAATAAACATCCATATACAAAAAATACATGTTACAAAGCCTAATGTCTAAGTCTAATCTCTTTGCTTTATAATGTTGGAACTTAATGCTACGCGACTTCGTTTCCACCCATCTTCGTGACCGTCTTGTTTTTTCCATGCTCAAAATATCCAAATACCAAAGGTTGTTAGTTCATAAACCAAGCTCCTGCAAACAAAAGAAAAGGGCATCAGAGAAAATCTAGATCGAATTCAAGCCATGGTCATTGTTCAAAAGTAGCACATTCCACTTTCATGGACATATTATAACACAGTCAGCATCTAAACTTGGTTCAGTTAACACTACAACATAAATTCAGAAGAAAAATGAAGCAATTGACAAGCCAGAGCATCAGAATCATAAGCACATTCAAAAATTCCATTCATGACTTCACAGCAGTTCAAGACAGTTCGCAAACTACAAGAAATCGATTCCTCACCGCCGATAGTCTTCAAACTCTTCAATCTCAGAGCCTTTTCCTCGCCGTTACGCCTCAACTGCGGTCTTCAATCTTCGTCAAGACCGTCAACGCCACCATTTCTCCGATGTTGCCGCGATTACAATACCACCATGAATCGGAGAGATAATTCTGAACAGGAAGTGAATCGGAGAGGCGAGAGCGAGAGTTTGAGAATTGAATCGGAGATGAAGCTCGAGCCACGCCGTTCACCAGAGTTGAGAGAGGATTGGGCTATGGTGTTCGCGGCGAAGTGAATCGGGGAACCTTGTCTCCGGCCGCCGCTGTGGCTTATTCGTGAGAGGAGGAGGAGATAACAAGCTGAACAGTCACAAGTAAACCCTATTTCCTATTTTTGTTTATTCTTTTTATTTTTTATTTTTTTAATTTTGGTAATAAAATCTAAAAAAAAAAAAGAGCGAGTTAATTGGATCAAACAAGCACTCTTGGGCCTAATACGAATTTCAGGATCTTACCCTCTTTGGCCCATGTTGTCATTTTCTTTTTGCCAAAAATCTCTACAAAAATAACCATTGGGCCAGTTCTGGCTGGGCCCTGCGCCCTATTTGGGCTACACCACCAATTTTCAGACCTTCACCCCCTGTTTCCATATTTTCCTTGCTAGAATTTAGGATTTTTGACATAGTTTTGTTCTATAGTTTCTTAGATGATAAAAAGCAATGAAAATCATAATTTCCTCTTTAGATTTTTAGTTGATAACAACATTTAGAATCACAATTTTGTCCAATTTTTAGGTGATAAAAACGACATAGAAAACAATAAAAATATTAGTTTTAGGCTAGTTTGTTTAGTCTTTTTACTCGATTTGAAATTCTTTTCCCTTTCATAAAAAAATCAATAAAAAATACTTAGACTTCTTGATTAGTTTTTAGGCTAGTATTAATTTTGATGTTTAATCAGAATTCCCTTTACATTTGAAAAACTCATAAAAAATAGTAGTATTTTTAGGTTAATTTTGCACTAGTGCTTGAATTGTTTTTATACCATTTCCATGTTATTTTTGTATGATTTTGTTGCTTAGCTTTTGGCCATATTTTTGGCCTACTTTGTTAATACCATTTTAATGCTCCTTTTAGAATTTAGTCGTTATGTTAACTTTAGGCTAGTTTCCTAAATAGACAACTTAGATTAGAATATAGAAATAGTTCCCTTCTCTCATTCTTTTTCTTTTCAACTCTTAAAATACTCAATAAAAACCTGACAAAGATCATACTGTCACACTTCTGATATATGGTGGGAAAGAAATGATTGGGGCGTAGGCCCCGATGTACATTCTTCCCCACGTAGTAGAAAAGAAATGATTGGGGTGTAGGCCCCGATGTACGTTCTTTTCTACTAAACGGAAAAGAAATGATTGGAATGTAGATTTCGATGTATTTCTTATCCGTCATTTAGAGAATCGATTGTGGCGTAGGCCTCGATGTGCGTTCTCTAAATATTCAAAAACAAACAAAACTCTTTTTGGTATGATCTAAGTCACAAATAAATCCCCTTAAAAAACACTAACCAAAAACACTTCAAAAAACCCTAATAAATGGTCAGATTTAAAACAAAAGTAAGGAAGTGATGCGAAGCCTTGTAGTGGGTTTTCGTCATCATGGAATTACCCTAAAAGACACAAACCAATCATTTCTTTTTCTTTTGCCTCGTTGGCACCTAAGGGCAATGTCATTTCCGTTTGTACGCATCGTAGGTCTTCCCTTATGCAAGAACGTGAACGTTGACTCCGCCCAATTAAAAAACACAAAAACAAACAGAAAATCGTGAGCCGAGCTACGGTAACTCTGATTCCTGAAAAGGATACGTAGGCAGCGGGGTAGGGCCCGTGCGAGTACAATTCTTTATTTTCCCTACATTTTGCATTCATTTTGCATTTAGACATAGACATAGTATACACCCTTTAGATAGAAACAAACATAGGTGGATACCATCGAGTACGATGGGCGCGAGGGGTGCTAATACCTTCCCCTCGCGTAACCGACTCCCGTACCTAGATTCTCTGGTCGCAAGACCCTGTTCCTTCCCTTGTTAGGTTTTCTGATATTCCTTTCCCTTATGGGATAAATATACTGGTGGCGACTCTGTTCATTTTTCGCGAGCGTGCGACAGCTGGCGACTCTGCTGGGGATGTTCCTAGACCTGCTGCTGGTCCATCCTTAGCGAGTCGATCCTAGCCTGCGTTTGTTTGTTTATTTACTGGGTGTTTATTTGTTTTTATGTCTATACCTTGTATATACGTTTGCATGTTTATTCTTCTGCTTGCATATCATGTTTATTTCTGTTTGCACATCATGCATATGGATTATATTCTGTGTTCCTTGGGGTCTTCTGTTCTGTTTTGCAGGTTGGGTGGGATGTTCTATGAGGTAAAAGGCCCAATACCCAGGCCAGAGTGACACATAGGATACCTAGGATAGAGTGGATAGTCATGACGCCGATGAGATGTCAGGTCTTGTCTAGTGCGATCATGAGACCCACGCCCAGTCGAGGTCCAAATGGGGTATCATTGTTGGCATGTAGATGCAACAACATTGGTGCCTCAGGAGGACTGATAACGCTGGTTGCCATTTTGACCTACCCCGACCTAGACCACACCTGTGAGTGGGGAGGGATATACATGACAGGTACCGTTGGTGACTATTCTGTTATGATGGTGACTATTGTTCCTATGGTTCCATGATACAAGGCCGAACCTTTGATCTCACGACATCTAATCTATATCAGTTATTCAGAGGATTGTACAGTGGTTACTAAGATTATGTGGACCGTTGACCCCATGTTGTTGCATCGCATAACATCATTTCTTTATCCACTTCATTTATGGGGATCCTAAAGTCTATTTCCAAAAAAAGAGAAAAAGAAAAAAGAAATAGAAAAATAAAAAAAAAGAGAAAGAAAAGATATTCTATACAAAAAAGAGAAGCTTTGATTCCAACAAAAAAAAGAAAAATGAAAGTGTATGAAAAGACTTTAGGATCTCTCATAAATGAAACATGCATTCATACTATCATGCATTTCATGGTTCTATCAGAAGCTTATGGAGCCCTTTCTATTCAGACTTTGACATCAACAACAGATTTGACTTCTCACCGTTATGTGCTTGAAAGTTAGCATTGGAACAACTCCGTGAGGTTTTTGAGTGAGATGTGAACATAAATGGAGACTGACATGAATCAGTGTATGGAGGTTATTCAAGCCTTTTCTCTTTGACAAGAAGAATTGAGACATGTTCCTCAGAGGCCTAATGGAATGTTAAACTCACCTCAAGAGAAGGTCCTATGAATCAGAATTTCTGAAGTATTGCTGAGATTCCTATCACTGTTAAGGAGGAAATACACCATTGGAAATTGAAGTCTTCAAGTTCCCGATTATTCAAATTGACAAAAGGTTTTACCTCTTGGAAGAAAGTTTGGAATCCATAAAAAGTCGTGACTCCGCTGATTCAGATGTTATTGGTTTGTGCCTAATGCCTGATATCAAGAAATGCAAGGATCATCCACTCTCACTCCTAATGATGGATATTGAAGCTAAAATGGTAGTCATATCTTGTACATATGTGGAAGTTGCTTGGGGCTCCCGCACGAGGGATAAGCAAGACACACTCTTATCTTGAGCATTGCATCATTCGCCTTGCTTGAATCCCTAAAGCATTACAAATTCTTGGGTGACTTCGTCAGAATCTTCTTCCATGTGATAATCAAGAGTGTTCTTCACAATGCTTCTCATTCTCAAGGTTCTACTTCATATATCAGTTGCCTTTTCTCAGGATCTCCTTCTCAGTGGCCTTGCTAGTTAACAGAGACAAGAAGAATATGAGAAACAAAATTGACGTGATTCTATTGCCTTGTACTCATTCGTTTCCTTGTTTGTTGGAATCACAATTGGTTAAGATTCTAGTATTGGGTCTTCTTCACCACAAGTATCTCTTGAGGTGATGATCATACAAGATTCTTTCCATTTAGGATGGCGATTACTACTCTAGCAAGTTGCTTGGGGCTCCCGCACGAGGGATAAGCAAGACGTACTCTTATCTTGAGCATTGCACCACCCGCATTGCTCGAATCCCTAAAGTAAGGCAAAATTGACAACTTTTGGGCGACTTCGTTGGAGTTTTCCTCTAAAGTAATCTGAAGTGTTTGGAAGGAACACATGATAATACTAATTGACTACCCTGCTGGAGCACAAAAGTCATTCAACTGAAGATTGTGTGTCGTTCATTCCAAGAGGTTCATGCATAAGTTGAAGTTCCTATGAGGTCTCAAAACTGCAAGAAGTGTTCAAGATCAATAAGTCCAGACGGAGTCAAGTCTCCTCAACAATGGCATCCATTTAGTTTCGTTATTGCATTCTCATTTGTAACATTTCATTGTTTGTTTAAGCATTGCTAGCATGTAAAAACTTGTTAATTTCTGAATGAAAATCATAATACATTGTCTATGTTTGTCTTGAAGTAATCCATTCGTTATCACTCATAAAATGTTTTGGCATTACGATACCAGCTTTATTAATTGTTGTGCTGAGGCAAAAAAAAAAAGCTGAGGGAGAATGATGAAAGATAAAAATGAAAAATCTCTAATCATGTGTTTTCGAATAAAAACCCTACTGAGGATGTACAGGCATTGTTTCAAATCCCCAAACACCGGAGATATAAGGGAGATAGACCCTCGTTAACCCCTTTGAGCCTTGGAGAAGGAGTTTCTTTTCTAATCATAAAAAACCCTTATTTTAACCTTGGGGCAGGGTAGTGTTCATTTAACTTGATCGAGTGTTCAAAACTCACCAAAAGGTGCACATAAGGGTACAACAATGGTTATCCTTCAGAAGGTTGAGGAATTTCAAAACCGCAATGATTATCCTTATTCCATCAAGAGGTCAAAAGAGGACGATGCCTCAATGGTTATCCCTCATCAATCAGAGAATGAGGCAGTCACAATATTTCAAACAAATCGAGAGCAACACGATATCACACGACTTGTTCAAAAAAGGAGAATAAAAAAAAAGAGAGCCCGCTAAGTCAATAACATGAAAATAAGTGACTTAGGCAAAAGTTAGGGCATCCCGCTGGACTCCAAAATAAAATTCAAGAGAATTTGTCCAGGCAAAAGTTAGGGAAATCAGAAGCGAAAAATAAGGATTACAAAATAAAAATCCTTATCAAAAGAACAAAGTCGTGTGATCAGACACCAAAAATGCAAGATGAAGTGACTGCCATGTCCAAAAAACCTCATTGATTCCTCAACCATCCCAAATTCCTTGTGAGGAATGAACACTCATGTCGAGTTAATTGAACCTAGGAATGGAGAACATCACGAAGGGGGTGGGTACCAAATAATTTTGAGCCTAAAATCCTTTGTTTTCTGAAAACCGTGAACCTGGCCAAGTTACAACCCTCAAAAGTCCTAATTGAAGTAGGGTTATTTTGAAAGCACACTCCTATGAGATAGCGTTTAACTGACTCCCAATGAAGCGAGACTCATTTCCATGTTGGTATCGTATGCTTGCTTTATCTTCTATATGCAAAAATCGAGGTTGTGTCAACTAGTGATTCAGTCACAAGAGGTCGCAACCTCATTTCATAAAAAAGTTTTACAACTTCAAGACTAACATAGGCTTTGCATTAGAATTATCATTCTTAGAATTAACATTCTTTTGCATACAAAACATGTGCTTAACGTCAAGGAAGTTACCACGATGAAAATCAGTGAGTAACTTGATCATGTCAAAGTACAAGAGACTTGAGAACTTCGAGGAGGAAAAGCTAATCACCTCAAATGTTGACAATCAAGGGGCAAGTTATCCAAAGAACTCCGTTGGGCATGAACAGTTAATGCTTTCTTTGATTACCCTGAGGGGAAGAGTTTGAAGACTCCGTTGAGCGTGGTAAAGTTGTTTCCATGTTTGTTTGACTTCAAAACAAAGAAAGCTTGATGATTCTAGTAAGATGTACCTAATCAGGGGCAATTGAATCGAGGTTTGACCTCTCAAATTTGGCATATCTGGAGCAATTGAGTCGAGGAATCTCTCTCAGATTCAACCAACCTGGGGCAGTTACGTCGAGATTTGACAAATCTCTCCAAAGATCCATTGGGGCAAATTCCTCCATAAGTCACGAAGCTTGGGGCACGATTCTGAGTTTTTTGTCGCTCCATGACCATAGGAGTTTATTTCTCCTAGAATCTTGGTCTCTCCCCAAGCATGGAGTTTATTTCTCCCAAGAGTTTGTTCCATTCCTCAAGCATAGGAGTTTATTTCTCCTAGGAGTTGTCCTACTTCCCTAATCAAGGCTCCTTATCTGGATTTCTCATCCCCTAACATGGTGAATCAAGGGAATCTCCTTAAGCTGAAAATCCTCCAAGCAGTGGCACATGGTGAGAAGTCCGAAATCATTCTTCAAGTCAAAGAAAAGTGTATCTTACAAATCAAAGTTCAATATCTATTGACACCCCCACATAGTCCTTAACGCCAAGGGTATTCTCCCTGGTGTTTACCCCACTAATGCCTTTATTTGGCATCCTGCATATAGTATTCATTGCATATAACATTGCATCCTCAAAAGCGTAGCATATCCATCAAAATGGAGCATTACGCCATAAAAAAATCCATACATGCATACAAAGCATAAGCCAGATAATACAAATCACCACTCAATCAAGACGACGATACTTCCCCACAGAAAAATGTCCTTACAAACTCCAATTGATATCTGCTACTCCATTACAAATCTCTTCCAGCCATGGTGCCGATACCTGGTATCCCAATCCCCAGTAATTCAATCTACCAAACTCCTCAAACACTCGTCTGTGTCATTCTTTCGATACTCGTCTGTATCTCTTTTGATGCTCGTCTGTGTCATTCCTTCGATACTCGTCTGTATCTCTTTTTGATGCTCGTCTGTGTCATTCCTTTGATACTCGTCTGTATCTCTTTTTGATGCTCGTCTGTGTCATTCTTTCGGTACTCGTCTGTATCTCTTTTTGATGCTCGTCTGTGTCATTCTTTCGATACTCGTTTGTATCTCTTTTTGATGCTCGTCTGTGTCATTCCTTCGATACTCGTCTGTATCTCTTTTAACACTCGTCTGTGTCATTCCTTCGATACTCGTCTGTATCTCTTTTAACACCCGTCTGTGTCATTCCTTCGATACTCGTCTGTATCTCTTTTTGATGCTCGTCTGTGTCATTCTTTCGATACTCGTCTGTATCTCTTTTAACACTCGTCTGTGTCATTCCTTCGATACTCGTCTGTATCTCTTTTAACACTCGTCTGTGTCATTCCTTCGATACTCGTCTGTATCTCTTTTGATGCTCGTCTGTGTCATTCCTTCGATACTCGTCTGTATCTCTTTTTGATGCTCGTCTGTGTCATTCTTTCGATACTCGTCTGTATCTCTTTTAACACTCGTCTGTGTCATTCCTTCGATACTCGTCTGTATCTCTTTTGATGCTCGTCTGTGTCATTCCTTCGATACTCGTCTGTATCTCTTTTTGATGCTCGTCTGTGTCATTCTTTCGATACTCGTCTGTATCTCTTTTTGATGCTCGTCTGTGTCATTCCTTCGATACTCGTCTGTATCTCTTTTTGATGCTCGTATGTGTCATTCTTTCGATACTCGTCTGTATCCTCTTTTGATGCTCGTATGTGTCATTCTTTCGATACTCGTCTGTATCCTCTTTTGATGCTCGTATGTGTCACTCTTTCGATACTCGTCTGTATCTCCCTCAAAAAAAAAACAACTGTCTATGTCACTTTATCTTTCTGTCAAACCTACTCCTCTCCCAATCATTTCCATGTAAATATCAATCCCTTTGAGAACCTTGTATTGGCACTTTGGCTACGTTACAAGCTATCACCGTTTTTCCAATTACTCACTGTAAATATTTCCATCAAGAAATAAAAAAAATTCTCTTCCCCCAGCAGATATCAAAATATAAAAAAAAGGATAACACTCACACCATCTTTTCAGGACAAATTTCTGGTCTTGGTATTTAATCTTCTTCTACCTTGAGTGTTCGAAAGGCTGGCACCAATCTCACCCTCAGGTTTAAGACGATTAAATAGGGGCAGCTGTCATACCCCAAATTTGTCCTACCCTTTAACTGGCTTAGACTTTTGCATTCATCTGCATCTCTCCATTAGGTCATCTAACACTTTGCATTCATTCATCAAATAAACATACACAAAGCATGGGATCATTTGTCGTGGACTAGGGTTTATTTCCCTGGTTATTTGAATCGAGACTCTTTAATTAGGGTTTCGAGCTCGTGCACATCTCATCAAGTCTTTTGTTATAATGATCATACAGTAGTTGGAAACTTTGACTCGCTCAGGTAGATTTCTTATATAACAAGTGTTTGAGTTGATTTTTAAAGCCAAAGAATAAATGGAATTGAGGTTCTTAATGTGCTTGCTTGGAAAAGAGTGAATTTGAAGATATGAGCTCATGGGTTGACTTTTGGTCAGCAAAGTCAATCGTAGAAGGTTGACTTTTGTAAACCAACCACTATTATTTTGCTCATCTTTTGACATTTGGCCAACACTACATTCTTTGATTATGTCATGGTGCCCATTCAAAAAGAAAGGAAGAGAAGATTTAAACTCAAAATAACACAAATGGAGGAAAAGAAGTCATCATTCAATACTCATTCAAGTATCATTCATGATCCACTCATAAGAATGTTCTATTCAAAGTTGGGAGCATGAATTCAAGTATCAAGAGTTAAGTTACAAATATCATCCTTTTTTCTCATTCAAAAAAAAAACGTCCAAGGTCATTGTAAAAGTTCTATCATGCTCACATCCCCATACAAAAACCATTACAAACTATCAGTAACTTTCAAAGTTATTTCAATAAACATCCATATACAAAAAATACATGTTACAAAGCCTAATGTCTAAGTCTAATCTCTTTGCTTTATAATGTTGGAACTTAATGCTACGCGACTTCGTTTCCACCCATCTTCGTGACCGTCTTGTTTTTTCCATGCTCAAAATATCCAAATACCAAAGGTTGTTAGTTCATAAACCAAGCTCCTGCAAACAAAAGAAAAGGGCATCAGAGAAAATCTAGATCGAATTCAAGCCATGGTCATTGTTCAAAAGTAGCACATTCCACTTTCATGGACATATTATAACACAGTCAGCATCTAAACTTGGTTCAGTTAACACTACAACATAAATTCAGAAGAAAAATGAAGCAATTGACAAGCCAGAGCATCAGAATCATAAGCACATTCAAAAATTCCATTCATGACTTCACAGCAGTTCAAGACAGTTCGCAAACTACAAGAAATCGATTCCTCACCGCCGATAGTCTTCAAACTCTTCAATCTCAGAGCCTTTTCCTCGCCGTTACGCCTCAACTGCGGTCTTCAATCTTCGTCAAGACCGTCAACGCCACCATTTCTCCGATGTTGCCGCGATTACAATACCACCATGAATCGGAGAGATAATTCTGAACAGGAAGTGAATCGGAGAGGCGAGAGCGAGAGTTTGAGAATTGAATCGGAGATGAAGCTCGAGCCACGCCGTTCACCAGAGTTGAGAGAGGATTGGGCTATGGTGTTCGCGGCGAAGTGAATCGGGGAACCTTGTCTCCGGCCGCCGCTGTGGCTTATTCGTGAGAGGAGGAGGAGATAACAAGCTGAACAGTCACAAGTAAACCCTATTTCCTCTTTTTGTTTATTCTTTTTATTTTTTATTTTTTTAATTTTGGTAATAAAATCTAAAAAAAAAAAGAGCGAGTTAATTGGATCAAACAAGCACTCTTGGGCCTAATACGAATTTCAGGATCTTACCCTCTTTGGCCCATGTTGTCATTTTCTTTTTGCCAAAAATCTCTACAAAAATAACCATTGGGCCAGTTCTGGCTGGGCCCTGCGCCCTATTTGGGCTACACCACCAATTTTCAGACCTTCACCGCCTGTTTCCATATTTTCCTTGCTAGAATTTAGGATTTTTGACATAGTTTTGTTCTATAGTTTCTTAGATGATAAAAAGCAATGAAAATCATAATTTCCTCTTTAGATTTTTAGTTGATAACAACATTTAGAATCACAATTTTGTCCAATTTTTAGGTGATAAAAACGACATAGAAAACAATAAAAATATTAGTTTTAGGCTAGTTTGTTTAGTCTTTTTACTCGATTTGAAATTCTTTTCCCTTTCATAAAAAAATCAATAAAAAATACTTAGACTTCTTGATTAGTTTTTAGGCTAGTATTAATTTTGATGTTTAATCAGAATTCCCTTTACATTTGAAAAACTCATAAAAAATAGTAGTATTTTTAGGTTAATTTTGCACTAGTGCTTGAATTGTTTTTATACCATTTCCATGTTATTTTTGTATGATTTTGTTGCTTAGCTTTTGGCCATATTTTTGGCCTACTTTGTTAATACCATTTTAATGCTCCTTTTAGAATTTAGTCGTTATGTTAACTTTAGGCTAGTTTCCTAAATAGACAACTTAGATTAGAATATAGAAATAGTTCCCTTCTCTCATTCTTTTTCTTTTCAACTCTTAAAATACTCAATAAAAACCTGACAAAGATCATACTGTCACACTTCTGATATATGGTGGGAAAGAAATGATTGGGGCGTAGGCCCCGATGTACGTTCTTCCCCACGTAGTAGAAAAGAAATGATTGGGGTGTAGGCCCCGATGTACGTTCTTTTCTACTAAACGGAAAAGAAATGATTGGAATGTAGATTTCGATGTATTTCTTATCCGTCATTTAGAGAATCGATTGTGGCGTAGGCCTCGATGTGCGTTCTCTAAATATTCAAAAACAAACAAAACTCTTTTTGGTATGATCTAAGTCACAAATAAATCCCCTTAAAAAACACTAACCAAAAACACTTCAAAAAACCCTAATAAATGGTCAGATTTAAAACAAAAGTAAGGAAGTGATGCGAAGCCTTGTAGTGGGTTTTCGTCATCATGGAATTACCCTAAAAGACACAAACCAATCATTTCTTTTTCTTTTGCCTCGTTGGCACCTAAGGGCAATGTCATTTCCGTTTGTACGCATCGTAGGTCTTCCCTTATGCAAGAACGTGAACGTTGACTCCGCCCAATTAAAAAACACAAAAACAAACAGAAAATCGTGAGCCGAGCTACGGTAACTCTGATTCCTGAAAAGGATACGTAGGCAGCGGGGTAGGGCCCGTGCGAGTACAATTCTTTATTTTCCCTACATTTTGCATTCATTTTGCATTTAGACATAGACATAGTATACACCCTTTAGATAGAAACAAACATAGGTGGATACCATCGAGTACGATGGGCGCGAGGGGTGCTAATACCTTCCCCTCGCGTAACCGACTCCCGTACCTAGATTCTCTGGTCGCAAGACCCTGTTCCTTCCCTTGTTAGGTTTTCTGATATTCCTTTCCCTTATGGGATAAATATACTGGTGGCGACTCTGTTCATTTTTCGCGAGCGTGCGACACACCGTACCACTGATGATATAAAAGGAGATAAATCATCGACGTACCACTGATGATGAAAGAAATGTACCGCCGTACCACTGACGATAACACATACCAACGTTCCACTGAAGGCATGAAAGAGATATACCACCGTACCACTGATGATATAAAAGGAGATGATTCATCGACGTACCACTGACGATGAAAGAGATGTACCGCCGTACCACTGACGATAAGACATACCAACGTTCCACTGAAGGCATGAAGGAGATATACCACCGTACCACTGATGATATAAAAGGGATAAATCATCGACAAACCACTGACGATGAAAGAGATGTACCGCCGTACCACTGACGATAACACATACCAACGTTCCACTGAAGGCATGAAGAGCTGCCCCTTTGTACCAATGATGGTGAAGAGCAATCAATAATACTTTTTCAATGATTTGAGGATGCATACATAAATGCCTAGTCTCAATATTCATCATCTAGTGACAAAAATTCAATCCATGACCAAAATGGAAAGAAGCTGCCAAAAAGACTGGACCATGTGAGGGAGAAACTCACTGGTCTTCTGTTCGTAGTCATCTGAACAGAAAAACTGAAACATATTATCCACCTAGAAACAAATTCAGTGGGGATTTTCAAGGAAAGTGAGTTTTTCTGCTTAAGACACTCTAAATGAAAGAGCAATCTGTTTGACAGTAAACTTTATGATAGCAAATGTGAAATGTATGACTGTTTTTGATGTATGTTAATGATGCATATGCTGCCAAAACTTAGCACAAGAATTAACTCAAGCGACGGAGTTCGAAAGATAACATAATCAAGCATGTCTCAAGCTGAACATCAGAGCAAAAACTGCTATAACAATCTCTTGATGGCTTTAGAATAAATGATGCCCAACATTAGGGAATATCAGAGCTAAGAGAACACAGTAGTTGAGTTCTACACCATATTTGAACCAGGCCAAAGGTGCATTGAGTGGAACACATTCTTCTTCTTTTGTATTATGAATACATCAGCATATCCATTCCTTGTAATGTACTCATGAATCAAAGTAAAACTTCTTTTATAATTTTCAAAAGGATTTTGTTGAAATCAATTTTCTTTTTGTTTCAAAAATTACTATCAACAATAAATGACATTTTGAGAGATATGGAAGAAATGAGATTGCCAATAAAGGGTAAAGGCTCAAACTTTTTTAATAGAATGGTAGCCTGCAAAAGGCAAGACCCCATGGATTATTACAAAATTTGGAAAGTGGTAATTTTGTGGAAAAAGGTACATTGAAATGTAATGACCCCATCCTCTCTCTCAACTTGGAATTCCTGAGCAAAGGCTTCCGTTGAAATGTGTTGAACTTCTTCATGATAAACAGATGACTGCTGATGATCAAGTCTTGTCTGATGTAGTTACTTGCCATGAATCCCTAACTTTTGCCTGGACCGCCCTTTCGGGTTTTCAGTCCACCGGGTATTTTATTCTGTTTATGTCTCTAATTTTTGCCTGGACCGCCCTTTCGGGTTTTCAATCCACCGAGACGCTCTTTTTTGCCTAAGCCGCCCTTTCGGGTTTTCAACTTAGCGAGCTGTTCTTTTATTATTTTTAGGCAAAGTATTTCTTGACTACATCAGCATTCACGGGACGGGGGAGCTCCTCTCCATCCATAGTTGTAAGAATTAATGCACCGCCAGAGAAGGCTTTCTTAACAACATATGGTCCTTCAAAATTAGGAGTCCATTTGCCCCTTGAATCGGAGGTAAAAGACAAGATTCTTTTGAGCACGAGGTCGCCTTCTCTGAATACACGAGGTCGAACCTTCTTATCGAACGCTTTCTTCATTCTTTTCTGGTACAACTGACCATGGCATGAAGCCGTCATCCTCTTTTCTTCTATCAAATTCAATTGATCAAACCTGCTTTGACACCACTCAACCTCAGATAACTTGGTTTCCATTAAAACTCTCAATGATGGAATCTCAACCTCAATAGGGAGCACTGCTTCCATACCATAAACCAAAGAAAAGGGAGTTGCCCCTGTTGAAGTACGAACAGATGTACGGTACCCATGCAAAGCAAATGGGAGCATCTCATGCCAGTCCTTGTATGTAACAACCATCTTTTGCACAATCTTCTTAATATTCTTATTTGCTGCTTCAACAGCTCCATTCATCTTTGGCCTATAAGGCGAAGAGTTGTGATGTTCAATCTTGAAGCTTTCACACAGTTCTCTCATCATGCTGTTATTCAGGTTCGAGCCATTATCAGTGATGATCTTGCTCGGTACACCATATCTGCAAATGATGTTGTTCTTGATAAATCTAACCACAACTTGCTTTGTCACATTAGCATATGAAGCAGCTTCTACCCACTTGGTAAAGTAATCGATTGCTACCAGGATGAATCGATGTCCGTTCGAAGCCTTGGGTTCAATCATGCCAATCATATCAATACCCCACATAGAGAAAGGCCATGGGGAAGAAATAACATTGAGAAGTGTCGGAGGCACATGAATCTTGTCAGCATACACCTGACACTTGTGACACTTCTTTACAAATTTGTAGCAATCAGATTCCATTGTCAGCCAATAGTAACCTGCTCTAAGCATCTTTTTAGCCATCGAATGTCCATTGGAATGTGTACCAAAAGAACCTTCATGGATTTCATGCATCAACATGTCTGCTTCGTGTCTATCCACGCATCTGAGCAAAACCATGTCATAATTCCTTTTATACAAAACATCAGCATTGATGAAGAAACTGCCAGCCAATCTCCTCAAAGTTTTCTTATCTTTATTTGATGCCCCAAGTGGGTATTCTTGAGTCTGAAGGAAGTGCTTAATATCGAAATACCAAGGCTTTTCATCTGTTGATTCCTCAACTGCAAATACATGAGCAGGTCTATCAAGACGTCTGATTGTAATCTGAGGTTCCTCATTATGGAAATTCACTTTGTACATGGAAGACAATGTGGCTAATGCATCAGCCATCTGATTCTCATCTCGAGGGATGTGGTGGAATTCAACTTTGTTGAAGAATGTCAATAGTCTTCTGGCGTAATCTTTATAAGGAATTAAACCAGGATGACGAGTTTCCCATTCTCCTTTAATCTGATTAATCACAAGCGCAGAATCTCCATAAACATCAAGAATCTTAATTCTCAGATTAATGGCCTCTTCAAGTCCCATGATGCAAGCTTCATACTCAGCAATATTGTTTGTGCAGTCAAAACATATCCTTGCAGTGAAAGGTACATGTGATCCATGTGGAGTGATGACAATGGCGCCAATTCCATGGCCATGAACATTAGAAGCTCCATCAAAAATTAAACCCCACTTGGATTCAGGATCTGGCCCTTCTTCTGGCAATGGTTCATCCCAATCTTGAGATCTCAAATACATTATATCTTCATCTGGGAAGTCCATTTTGATAGATTGATGATCGTCAATTGGTTGGTGAGCGAGGTACTCTGCCAACACACTTCCTTTCACAGCTTTCTGAGCTCGATATTCAATATCATATTCTGATAACAACATTTGCCAGCGAGCAATCCTTCCGGTTAATGCAGGTTTCTCAAATACATACTTAATTGGATCCATTTTGGAAATCAATAGGGTGGTGTGGTTCAACATATACTGTCTCAGTCGGCGAGCAGCCCACACCAAAGCACAGCAAGTTTTCTCAAGCAACGAGTATCTTGTTTCGCACTCGGTAAACTTTTTGCTAAGGTAGTATATTGCATACTCTTTTCGACCAGACTCGTCATGCTGACCCAACACACATCCCATTGAATTTTCAAGTACTGTGAGGTACATAATCAAAGGCCTTCCCTCAGCCGGAGGGAGCAAAATGGGAGGTTCAAGCAGATATTCTTTGATGTTGTCAAAAGCTTTCTGA
>NW_026705042.1:0-125001 GCF_029867415.1 Vicia villosa
TACACCATTGTTAGACCACACTACGACACGACACTTGGCCGGACAGACCGACCTGCTCTGATACCACTACTGTAACACCCCAATTCTACCCCGCAATTAAAAAGAGCAAACAGAGTATAAAACATCGAAAACAAGCAACTAATTTGAGGCGTCACATATTCGACTTAAACAAAACCACAATTGATGCTCAAAGTACATGGATACATAACACTTATATCAGAGGAAACTCATAATTCATCAAACTTTTAAATCCAAACAACTTCATAATATTACAGCGGAATCCAAATAATGACACATATCTAAATCAACATGTATTCTTGCCAAAATGGCACAATGTGTCCAAAACGTCTCCACAAGACATACCATTAAAGTTCAAGAAAAGACAATCAACATAAAACAAGACACAAGCAAGTATCGCAAACATTCCCCCCGAGTGCTACGTATCAGAGAATTGACACACCGACTTGAGCTATAAGGTACACGACTACTCCACGTCGTTACCTGCACGTTACCAACAGAGGGTAACATTCAAACATAAGGGGTGAGATATCATTCAGTATAAAGAAACGTATGATAATGTCCAAAGCAAGAGAAAAGATCATACGTTGGTCACCACTTTTCGTCACAATATATTAACTTAAGAAACGGCAACAATGTCATTAATTCAACTATGACAATATATACGATTCATAAGTAAGATCCCAACCCAATCATAACAAACAGCTCATCATCAAGTCACCACGTCTTAACAATCATATCTTTATCAAGTCACAATATCATAATCAATTAAGACTCAAATGCAATTCACATGTGACTCGACTTATGCAAATTCATGTGGTACCATTTGGAGTAAAACTCCCACGTCTCAAGATTTGCCATTGGGCACACCGTCACTAATTCCCATTAAGGCCACCATCGCTTTTTGCCATTAAGGCCACCGTCTCTTTATGCAATGGATGTGACTCAATGAATGCAACATCCAAACAAACACGACATTCACAATACATCATGAATACCGACTAAACATCATTACTTTTATAGTAATTCACCACTTTCCAATCACGTCTCTACGTTGCATCATCATACAACAACACACTACTTCACCACACAAATCATGACATCAAACAATTTCATTTAAAGAAAGATTCTAAAATGTTTATAAACATTCTTAAATCATATTCATTATAGAGGTCTCAATTATAGCTTCACATAGGTTCAAACGGCACTTAAAAAGGAGTTACGGTTCAAAAGTTACGTCATTTCAAAGTTTGGAAAAGGTTCTGCAAAACAGGGTTCGCGGCGCCAACAGGGTTCGCGGCGCGAATTGAGCGAATCCAAAAATCCCTAACATTCTGCCAAGCAGTTCGCGGTGCTAACAAGGGGTCGCAGCGTGATCGGTAAAATAGCAAGTGTACTATTTTGCCTCTGTAGTAATAATAGTGAAATTCCCCGAATGTCGATCTCAAGGACTGCACGTTAATATCGAGTTTTAATAGTGGTTCAATTAAACAAAAACTATATTTGGATGATTTGATTTGCAATTATAAATTAACAATAAATAAAAATGACAGAAAATTGACTTAGTGGTTTTAACAAATATGAGAGCATGCTAGGGTAAAGTGTATGATTTTCCCTGTAATAACCTTGAATTTTGATTTCTTCAACAAGTTCATAACCTTTAATTACCGCCCTTTAGATTATTTTCCCCTAAGTCCTTAGTGGGAAAACCTTTGAACATTCATCCTAAATCCTAAGTCCTTAGAGAGTTATGATGAAATCAAGCCTTTATGTTATCAAGAGTTAATCGGTAACTATAGGGTATCCCTAGTCCTAGGTGATATCTACTATAGTCTAATCGTACAAAAACCTTAACAACCGCTGTCCAGCTGGTTGTTAACCGTAAATCAATCTTGTTGGTCTGACAAAGAAAGCATAAAAACCTTGTACAATTAAATTAAATAAGAAAACAAATCTATTGATGAACTCAGGAATTCAAAATCATTACAGAATCAAATCAGGAACACCCCCTAGCATTAGGGTTTAGTTACTCATATTGTTTAAAGAAAACAAAATATAAAATAGAGACATTACAAGAATTGAGATGAAAGTTGATCTTCAATCGCTTCCGTTCATGAAAACCTTCTTCTCTCCCAAACCCTTGTTTTCTCCAATCTTCAATCGTGTCTTCTCCTCGCCAAAAAGTCCTCTAATTCATCGTTAAAACCCTTCTAAATAGTGCGGACTCACTTAGGTTGGTTGGAAGTACCCAAAGTACCCCCTTGGGTCAACACTTAATAAAAAATCACAAAAATCAGCAAAATCAGCGTTTTAGCCAACACTGCCCGTGTTAGGCAACACGGGTGGCCGTGTTGGCCCCCTGGACTTAATTTTTCAAAATCACACTCAGCACTGCTGACACGGGTGGTCGTGTTAGGTAACACGGGCCGTGTTGCTCCTTAACTTCAGAATTTGGATTTGCATTCTTCATGAAAGTTGTAGCCTTTTTCGTTAGCGAAATTTTGCCACCGGAACCGCGTCATTCCAAGTTACGAAGCTCTAGTTATGATCAAAATACTACACACCTGTCACGATGAGAAACATGCTAAAAATTTCTAGATCTCACACTTACTAACACGAGCCGTGTCAGCCCCGTGACTTTCATCTCTTTTGTATTTTCTTGGCCACGCTTCATCATAACACTGACAGTTTCAGGTGACACAGGTGGTCGTGTCAGACCTAATGTAGCTTGATTTTTCACTTCCTTCGAAACTCCCCTTTTTGTACTTTTTCGCATTGATTTGTCTCGATTTATTCCTTGGAGCCTGTAAATAGTAAAATACACAACCAAAGCATAAAATGTAGAAGAATAAAGTAAAACACTTGAAAATATAAAGCAAAGACGACTAAAATCAATGGTAAATAAACGTGTAAAAACCACTGATCAAACTCCCCCAAACGTAAACTGTTGCTTGACCTCAAGCGACAATTACAAGAGAAAATGACCTTCCAGACACACCGGTGTTCATACGTGAGATATTTGTTTGTATTGCTCAAGAGACAGTTGGTTCGGCATTCACATGACGCGACGAGTTTCTGTTACAACATTAAACCTCAAGCTCCTCTTTCGGATACCTCTCCAACTATGCTTTGCACTTAAGTCTCTTTCCGATTTTCCTCCTTTTTCATTCAGACAATCATATTAAGGCACTGCATTTTTAAGAATAATCATCACCTGCATGAGACGAATCAAGGCTTCTTATTTTCTTTTCCTGGCACTAAACTAGCAGCATTTGCTACTTTTAATTACCGATGAAATTTTCAAACTTTGCAGTTATATATTGTCCTTTTGGACGACGTTTGGGGATCAATCTCCTTTGGGCTGAATGACCGGGTGAGGGTTACCCAACTTAGCGAGCCGATTGCCTTTTACCGCCTTTCCATCATTTGGTGCCAGCTTTATATCTCTTTTTTTTCAATCAGTCATCATGCAAGTGAATCTGAATTATGCCAGACAGTATCAATAAACTACTCGAGGAGTACTTCTCAGGAGACAAGTACTATGGTGCAAATCTACACGTTAGACTCGTATTTCTTTTAGGGAACCAAGGGTGTTTACCAAACCTCTTCTTGTCACATTATTCCAAACTTCCTGTCCTTAAACAATCGTCCCTTCATCTCTATATACTATTCCCGATCGCTTTTTAAGATCAAAACTCTTCAACAAAATTTAAAATTTCGGTCAAAATTTGGGCATAATTCACTTCATGGTTTCACATCATACCCATAACATAAAAATTATAAAATGCAAAGAGAAGAGCCTCCCCCAAACTTGAACTAAACATTGGCCTCAATGTTTCAGAACGAGCTCGAGAGAGGTGACTCACAGAGGGTATTGCACTCCAATGATCACTTCCGAGCTTTCACTAGAGACGCCCTCTTTTATTTCCTGAAAATAAAACAAACAAACAAACAGAGAAATTAATTATTAAAACCGTGGGTTGCCTCCCACGAAGCGCTTCATTTAACGTCGCATGGCTCGACGGTCTATTCCCCTTGTTAGGGTGGCATATATGACACAAAGAACACGTCATCTTTTTTCTTTCTTTTGTTTGGTAGCAATCCCATGAACTTAAAGTACCGATGATGTTGCTGCCAAATCCTTTTCAGCTTGATTTTATTGAACAAGGAATAAATGTTTTCCAATACTTTGTCAATTTCTTGTCTTTCATCTGCCTTGTTGTAAAAATAGTTTTTAGGAATACTCTTTTGTTGAAAATTTTCTTGTTGGATGCCCACCTCTTCACAAATTTTTAAATTTGTGGTTTTATCCAAAACTCGATCATCTTCAAGTTTCCTTATTTCTTCTTCCCCATATTTCTTTTTTACCTCAAATTCTTCTATTCTTACTGCATCCTCTTCATCTGATGTTAAGCATTTTTCTTCTGGTTCCACATACTCTTCTTCCAACTGTAACTTTCTCCAAATAAACCTATCTGGATAAAAGTTAGCTTCCTTACATTCATTCATAAGGATTCTTACCTCCCTCTTATATGCTTTGAAAATTTTAGTCGCCTCTTCCAAGGTGACTCCTGAATCAGGCGACCAACATGCAGGAGATACAGGTGGCAATGTATCAAAACAATACATAGCTACAAAACTCAGACAATTTGTTAGTAGCAAAGTATAGAAGAATTCATGAAGCAAAAATAATTAGCCTTTTTTTTTCTTCTTTTTATAATAAAATCAAATTCAAATAAACAAAAACAAAAACAAAATTTTAGTTGACGAGCAACAAAATTTCAATTGAACTAAAATCAAAACTATATATTTTAGCAGTCCCCGGCAACGGCGCCAAAAACTTGATCGGTAAAATAGCAAATGTACTATTTTGCCTCTGTAGTAATAATAGGGAAATTCCCCGAATGTCGATCTCAAGGACTGCACGTTAATATCGAGTTTTAATAGTGGTTCAATTAAACAAAAACTATATTTGGATGATTTGATTTGAAATTATAAATTAACAATAAATAAAAATGACAGAAAATTGACTTAGTGGTCTACTTTTAATATAATAAAGTACAATACATATGAAATTCTTTCAATATCCCTCTAATCTTTCAATTTGAGGGTGATAATCGGGGACACAACGGTAATTGGATCTCCTTTATTATTTTAATTAAAAATATATATTCCTTAATCATTGCATACCCTTTCAATTGTCCATTTTATTTTCCATCATTAATACTAACGTGAGGAAAGGTATTGGAATTGTGCAAATCTTCTTGGTTACAGCAAAACCAATTCAACACTTTTTCAATTTTTACACGTTTCTTCATTCCAATACGCACATTTTTCATCTCTTTCCCTCTCCCTCTCTCTCTCTCTCAGACAAAACTTAACCCTTCTTTCTTTCTTTCTTTCTTTCTTTCTTCCATTTTCACTCCTCTCTCTTTTTCCTTCAAACCCTTGAACCACCGCCTGTTTACGGCCACCACACATCCGCCAACACTGTCACTCCGCTGCGCGGGACCAAACAACAACCACCACTTTCAGATTATACGCGATTATTTCTCTTTTCCTTTCACTCTATTGATTTCAGGGTTTGTGCTTCTAATCCTCATTGTTTTGATTTTCGATTTTAGGTTTTGCCATCAAAAAACATGTCTTATTGCTTATTTCTGACCACTGTGAATCGTATCCCTTGCAAGCTTATTATAAGGTATGTTTCTATCATGGTTTGTAACGACTTGATTTCGTTTTTACATTTTGCATCATTTTTTGTTCATTTTTGTTGTTTCTCTGTGTGATGTAGAGTATTTGAAAGAAGAAAACACTCAGATCCTGCAACAACAAACAAATTACATGAGTTTCAATTTTTCAATCTCTTCTTATTGTTGATTTAAGGGTATCTCATCACATACCTTACTGATTTTTCAATTTCTTATTATTTATTTTTATTTTTCTATTTCATTATTTAATTGTTCTTCCATTTTTGTAGTTGTCTTTGGCTCTACTGTGAAATTTCTCCATCTTTGGCTCCACAAATTTAGTTTGTGAAAATATTATAGATGTATGCTTGAAAATTGATATGAAGAGAAAGCAAATTAAAAGATATCTCATTCATGTTTTTTAACTTCATAGATTGCAATCATGGTGTTTGGAACAAACTTCATAGGTAAAGCAAACTGGAAGCCCTTACTTTCGGTAAAGCCTTTCCATCATTGGTGTTTATTTGTCTTAAATATCTTAACCACTTTTGTATTTGTCTAAAAACTTCATCTAACTTGGCTACACAAGAAGGTGTGCAATGTGACATATATTGGCATCCCTTAAAGTAATGACATAATACATGAATGAACAAGAAGTGATTTTGGATATGGCTTCACTACAAACTTTTTGATTTTTTTCCTTACCTTTTCTTTTCCAGGTCAACAAAATGATGCAAACACTCTAACATTTTCTCAATATGATGCAGTTGTTGCTGAACCTGAACAAGAACCAAAATCATATGGAAACTCACCACTTCCCTTAGCTGTAGATAGAACAAGAAGAAAAGATCCTTTAGATTGCTTCATTGTATACACTAATGAATGGAATATAAGTGACCACCATTATTGTGTTGTAAGTAACTTCATTCAACCCTTACTCTTTTTGTTCTTTTTTAGTTTCATGTTTTGTAGTATGAACATAGTTAGGTTTTTTTAAAGTGATTTTGGTTTTCTTCACTCAAACTTGAACTTTTTTATATTTGGTCTTATGTTGAACAAACTTGAACTCTTTGAAACTTCAATTAAGTTCTTTCTCCATTCATTTGTTCATAAATATTGAAATATCTAAGTCCTTCTAATTTACTTTAGCATAGTTAATCTTAACCTTTTTGGACCCTCACTAACACACCTCAATTTGAATATTTATATATCATACTTCAACTAATATATATATGTTTGTGCCAACCATCTATAAGTTTTGATTTTCAATACTCCTACCTCATTCCGTTGTCAAACTAAAAAATGTTATATTTGCAGTTCTTTTTGGCACTGAGTTGAATTACATGAGCTGAACTTAAGAATATTTGCAGTTCTTTTTGCCACATTTAGTAAATCCTTTCAAATCTTTTCAAAGTATTTTTATATATTTAAATGATTATGGAGACCAGAATTTTAATTCAAATTCAAAAATTTTGATTCAGAATGTTTTTTATATGTTACTTTATTGATTGTGTTTTGAGTTTGTTTTATTGGTTTTTGTTGAAGGGGATTTGAAGAAAATGTTGTCAGGACCAATTGGATTACATAATCAAGATCAAAAGTTGTTTTACAAAGACAAATAAAGAGATTCAAAGGCTTTTTTTTGACATAGTTGGTGTAAAGAGATTCCAATTAAATTAAGCTTGATGCGACTATTGACAATATATTTACCACTTGAAGGACATCTTGCAGAATGTAGTTTGTTGCTGTTAGTTAAATCCTTTCCCTTTATCAAAGTACACAAATATTTGGAAAAGTAAGTTGAAGATGGTTTAACTATATTAAAAATAATATATGCGGTTGGTTTACACTATAAACTATGTTAAAAATGTATTTCGTTTAATGTATTTAACAACTGCAGTTGAGATACTTTCATTTCATGCAGCATGTTGTTTTAATTTTAACTAAAAAATTATAAGAATCCTAATTGAATACTTAGCTAAAGTAATGCAACTGCTGCAACACCACAATGAAAAAATGATACATATATTTGGTCACCCTTTCTCTTAGCAACACTTTAAAATTGCTCTTTCTTTTTAAATAAAATAAGAAATTGCTTCTTCTTAGCCAAGATATCAACAACCAATTATTTGGTCACCCTTTCTCTTAGCATCAACATACACTTTTATTTGTGATTAAGTTTCATAAAACTTTTAATACCACTACAATAGGAAGGAAAATTATAGTAATAAGCTAAAATTAAAACAATAGTTATATATATATATATATATATATATATATATATATATATATATATATATATATATATATATATATATATATATATATATTTATATATATAAATCCGTCCAATTTGAGTTTAACTACATAAACTTACTTTTGATTCTATATATTATAGAAATAAAAAATTGTATTTCTTATAAAAAATCAAAACATATACGTTTTTTTCTTATCCGTGTGTATGAGTGACAATAAACAAAATTTGGACAAAAAAGTTTGGTACCTGTTACCAAATCAAATAAATATAATCACATACGATAGATTATAGCTATATTGTATAATGTGTACGAACGCACGGGTAGATGACTACTTAATTATTTTATTTATTTTTTCTACTAAACTATATATTTCTAACTAGATTAAATTAATATTTATTTGACAATTATAATTTCAATTGTTTTTTATTTTTAATTTGTGTATCTTTTATATATATATATATATATATATATATATATATATATATATATATATATATATATTTATTAACCATCGTTATATATTTATTTATTGTTTATATCGACTTTACGTGACCCGTGCGGGCGCACGGGTCCTTTACTAGTTTTAACAAATATGAGAGCATGCTAGGGTAAAGTGTATGATTTTCCCTATAATAACCTTGAATTTTGATTTCTTCATCAAGTTCATAACCTTTAATTACCGCCCTTTAGATTATTTTCCCCTAAGTCCTTAGTGGGAAAACCTTTGAACATTCATCCTAAATCCTAAGTCCTTAGAGAGTTATGATGAAATCAAGCCTTTATGTTATCAAGAGTTAATCGGTAACTATAGGGTATCCCTAGTCCTAGGTGATATCTACTATAGTCTAATCGTACAAAAACCTTAACAACCGCTGTCCAGCTGGTTGTTAACCGTAAATCAATCTTGTTGGTCTGACAAAGAAAGCATAAAAACCTTGTACAATTAAATTAAATAAGAAAACAAATCTATTGATGAACTCAGGAATTCAAAATCATTAGAGAATCAAATCAGGAACACCCCCTAGCATTAGGGTTTAGTTACTCATATTGTTTAAAGAAAACAAAATATAAAATAGAGACATTACAAGAATTGAGATGAAAGTTGATCTTCAATCGCTTCCGTTCATGAAAACCTTCTTCTCTCCCAAACCCTTGTTTTCTCCAATCTTCAATCGTGTCTTCTCCTCGCCAAAAAGTCCTCTAATTCATCGTTAAAACCCTTCTAAATAGTGCGGACTCACTTAGGTTGGTTGGAAGTACCCAAAGTACCCCCTTGGGTCAACACTTAATAAAAAATCACAAAAATCAGCAAAATCAGCGTTTTAGCCAACACTGCCCGTGTTAGGCAACACGGGTGGCCGTGTTGGTCCCCTGGACTTAATTTTTCAAAATCACACTCAGCACTGCTGACACGGGTGGCCGTGTTAGGTAACACGGGCCGTGTTGCTCCTTAACTTCAGAATTTGGATTTGCATTCTTCATGAAAGTTGTAGCCCTTTTCGTTAGCGAAATTTTGCCACCGGAACCGCGTCATTCCAAGTTACGAAGCTCTAGTTATGATCAAAATACTACACACCTGTCACGATGAGAAACATGCTAAAAATTTCTAGATCTCACACTTGCTAACACGAGTCGTGTCAGCCCCGTGACTTTCATCTCTTTTGTATTTTCTTGGCCACGCTTCATCCTAACACTGACAGTTTCAGGTGACATAGGTGGTCGTGTCAGACCTAATGTAGCTTGATTTTTCACTTCCTTCAAAACTCCCATTTTTGTACTTTTTCGCATTGATTTGTCTCGATTTATTCCTTGGAGCCTGTAAATAGTAAAATACACAACCAAAGCATAAAATGTAGAAGAATAAAGTAAAACACTTGAAAATATAAAGCAAAGACGACTAAAATCAACGGTAAATAAACGTGTAAAAACCACTGATCAAACTCCCCCAAACTTAAACTGTTGCTTGATCTCAAGCGACAATTACAAGAGAAAATGACCTTCCAGACACACCGGTGTTCATACGTGAGATATTTGTTTGTATTGCTCAAGAGACAGTTGGTTCGGCATTCACATGACGCGACGAGTTTCTGTTACAACATTAAACCTCAAGCTCCTCTTTCGGATACCTCTCCAACTATGCTTTGCACTTAAGTCTCTTTCCGATTTTCCTCCTTTTTCATTCAGACAATCATATTAAGGCACTGCATTTTTAAGAATAATCATCACCTGCATGAGACGAATCAAGGCTTCTTATTTTCTTTTCCTGGCACTAAACTAGCAGCATTTGCTACTTTTAATTACCGATGAAATTTTCAAACTTTGCAGTTATATATTGTCCTTTTGGACGACGTTTGGGGATCAATCTCCTTTGGGCTGAATGACCGGGTGAGGGTTACCCAACTTAGCGAGCCGATTGCCTTTTACCGCCTTTCCATCATTTGGTGCCAGCTTTATATCTCTTTTTTTTCAATCAGTCATCATGCAAGTGAATCTGAATTATGCCAGACAGTATCAATAAACTACTCGAGGAGTACTTCTCAGGAGACAAGTACTATGGTGCAAATCTACACGTTAGACTCGTATTTCTTTTAGGGAACCAAGGGTGTTTACCAAACCTCTTCTTGTCACATTATTCCAAACTTCCTGTCCTTAAACAATCGTCCCTTCATCTCTATATACTATTCCCGATCGCTTTTTAAGATCAAAACTCTTCAACAAAATTTAAAATTTCGGTCAAAATTTGGGCATAATTCACTTCATGGTTTCACATCATACCCATAACATAAAAATTATAAAATGCAAAGAGAAGAGCCTCCCCCAAACTTGAACTAAACATTGGCCTCAATGTTTCAGAACGAGCTCGAGAGAGGTGACTCACAGAGGGTATTGCACTCCAATGATCACTTCCGAGCTTTCACTAGAGACGCCCTCTTTTATTTCCTGAAAATAAAACAAACAAACAAACAGAGAAATTAATTATTAAAACCGTGGGTTGCCTCCCACGAAGCGCTTCATTTAACGTCGCATGGCTCGACGGTCTATTCCCCTTGTTAGGGTGGCATATATGACACAAAGAACACGTCATCTTTTTTCTTTCTTTTGTTTGGTAGCAATCCCATGAACTTAAAGTACCGATGATGTTGCTGCCAAATCCTTTTCAGCTTGATTTTATTGAACAAGGAATAAATGTTTTCCAATACTTTGTCAATTTCTTGTCTTTCATCTGCCTTGTTGTAAAAATAGTTTTTAGGAATACTCTTTTGTTGAAAATTTTCTTGTTGGATGCCCACCTCTTCACAAATTTTTAAATTTGTGGTTTTATCCAAAACTCGATCATCTTCAAGTTTCCTTATTTCTTCTTCCCCATATTTCTTTTTTACCTCAAATTCTTCTATTCTTACTGCATCCTCTTCATCTGATGTTAAGCATTTTTCTTCTGGTTCCACATACTCTTCTTCCAACTGTAACTTTCTCCAAATAAACCTATCTGGATAAAAGTTAGCTTCCTTACATTCATTCATAAGGATTCTTACCTCCCTCTTATATGCTTTGAAAATTTTAGTCGCCTCTTCCAAGGTGACTCCTGAATCAGGCGACCAACATGCAGGAGATACAGGTGGCAATGTATCAAAACAATACATAGCTACAAAACTCAGACAATTTGTTAGTAGCAAAGTATAGAAGAATTCATGAAGCAAAAATAATTAGCCTTTTTTTTTCTTCTTTTTATAATAAAATCAAATTCAAATAAACAAAAACAAAAACAAAATTTTAGTTGACGAGCAACAAAATTTCAATTGAACTAAAATCAAAACTATATATTTTAGCAGTCCCCGGCAACGGCGCCAAAAACTTGATCGGTAAAATAGCAAGTGTACTATTTTGCCTCTGTAGTAATAATAGGGAAATTCCCCGAATGCCGATCTCAAGGACTGCACGTTAATATCGAGTTTTAATAGTGGTTCAATTAAACAAAAACTATATTTGGATGATTTGATTTGCAATTATACATTAACAATAAATAAAAATGACAGAAAATTGACTTAGTGGTTTTAACAAATATGAGAGCATGCTAGGGTAAAGTGTATGATTTTCCCTGTAATAACCTTGAATTTTGATTTCTTCAACAAGTTCATAACCTTTAATTACCACCCTTTAGATTATTTTCCCCTAAGTCCTTAGTGGGAAAACCTTTGAACATTCATCCTAAATCCTAAGTCCTTAGAGAGTTATGATGAAATCAAGCCTTTATGTTATCAAGAGTTAATCGGTAACTATAGTGTATCCCTAGTCCTAGGTGATATCTACTATAGTCTAATCGTACAAAAATCTTAACAACCGCTGTCCAGCTGGTTGTTAACCGTAAATCAATCTTGTTGGTCTGACAAAGAAAGCATAAAAACCTTGTACAATTAAATTAAATAAGAAAACAAATCTATTGATGAACTCAGGAATTCAAAATCATTACAGAATCAAATCAGGAACACCCCCTAGCATTAGGGTTTAGTTACTCATATTGTTTAAAGAAAACAAAATATAAAATAGAGACATTGCAAGAATTGAGATGAAAGTTGATCTTCAATCGCTTCCGTTCATGAAAACCTTCTTCTCTCCCAAACCCTTGTTTTCTCCAATCTTCAATTGTGTCTTCTCCTCGCCAAAAAGTCCTCTAATTCATCGTTAAAACCCTTCTAAATAGTCCGGACTCACTTAGGTTGGTTGGAAGTACCCAAAGTACCCCCTTGGGTCAACACTTAATAAAAAATCACAAAAATCAGCAAAATCAGCGTTTTAGCCAACACTGCCCGTGTTAGGCAACACGGGTGGCCGTGTTGGCCCCCTGGACTTAATTTTTCAAAATCACACTCAGGACTGCTGACACGGGTGGCCGTGTTAGGTAACACGGGCCGTGTTGCTCCTTAACTTCAGAATTTGGATTTGCATTCTTCATGAAAGTTGTAGCCCTTTTCGTTAGCGAAATTTTGCCACCGGAACCGCGTCATTCCAAGTTACGAAGCTCTAGTTATGATCAAAATACTACACACCTGTCACGATGAGAAACATGCTAAAAATTTTTAGATCTCACACTTGCTAACACGAGCCGTGTCAGCCCCGTGACTTTCATCTCTTTTATATTTTCTTGGCCACGCTTCATCCTAACACTGACAGTTTCAGGTGACACAGGTGGTCGTGTCAGACCTAATGTAGCTTGATTTTTCACTTCCTTCGAAACTCCCCTTTTTGTACTTTTTCGCATTGATTTGTCTCGATTTATTCCTTGGAGCCTGTAAATAGTAAAATACACAACCAAAGCATAAAATGTAGAAGAATAAAGTAAAACACTTGAAAATATAAAGCAAAGACGACTAAAATCAACGGTAAATAAATGTGTAAAAACCACTGATCACAGCGCGAAGTGAGTGAATCCAGTTTTTCCCAAGTTTCTGCCAAGAAGTTCGCGGCACCAACAAAGGTTCGCGGCGCGAACTGGCGATTTTCAGAAAACCCCAAACACAGAAAACAGCATACGAAACCCATCCAAAAACCCCCAAACTCAACCCAATCAAGTTGGAAAACACCAAGCATCACGAATAACAATTGAACACATGTTGTAAACACAATTATAACACCTATTATGGGTCTTCTAACATCATAATATCATCAATCATACTTAAATTCACAATTTCATAGAAGTCTAACATAAACCCTAACAATCTCTATTCAACTTCCACACAATCATGGATAACAACATACAGTCAAAACCCCACCCAAAACATCATCATACATCCCTTTAGCATGAAAGAATCCCACCCTTACCTTAGGTTTTGGATTGAAGCCAACTCTATCTTCAACCTTGGGATTCTCCTCTTCTCTCCTCTCTTCTCTTCTTTCACCAAAAACCCCAAATGAACTTCTAATTTCTATTTCCTCTTAAAACCCTTGTTTTAGTTAAACCCTTACTATCTTAAATTACTAATGGGCTCTAACTAACACCCCTCACTCACTAACACCAACTTAGGCCCAATAATCAACAACACTTACTATCTTATATTATTACTAATAATTCCCCAAATAAAACAACATAAAATCAATTAAGCATATAATTAACACATAGTTCACAATTAATTCACATAACTCACATAAATAAATAATTAAAGAAAAACGGTCGTTACAAAAACTTTGGTGTTAAGAGAAGAATTATTCACGGTGAAACTTCTCCTAACCCATTGACCTTGTATTTTAAAGTTTGGTCCTTTTTTATTTTAAAATTGTTAAGTATTTTAAAGCTTAACCTTTTAAACTTATTAGGTATTTTAAAGCCTAATCCCCTTTTAAATTTGGTAACTATTTCAAAGCTTAAACCTCTTTTAAAACTTGTGAGTATTTTAAAGCTCACACCCCAAAAAGATTTTGGCCACTTTGCCCCCCCTTTTATTTTTCTTTTAAGAGGAACTACATAAGCTCTGACTTCCCTATTGTTAAAGGGGTATGTAGGCCTAAGATGCGATATCTTATCGAGCTCACTTTCAAAAACTTCTCTTCCCATCCCCACCCTCTATTTTAAACAAGTTTCACATAGGATTTTCAAAATACATGTACAAACAAACAATAACATAAACAAAGAGGTTCCCATGGAGTACCATGGATATGAGGGGTGATTAAAACCTTCCCTTTGTATAACAAACCCCTGTAGCCATATCTCTGATAAGTTTATTAGTTTTAATTTTAAAAACTTCTGTGGGTTTTATTCGCTCTTTCTCCCATTCCTTTTTGGAAACAATAAAGCTCAGTGACGACTCTGTTTAAAACAAATGAGCTAAGTCTTTCCCATGACTCTAGTCTCACCAATCTCACCGCTACAAGACTTGCTTCTTCGCCGAGGTATTATTAATAGTACTTGTGACATTTCTTGTGTTTTTTGTGGTATTTATCTCAAATCCTCGACCCATTCTGTGTTGTTATGTCAAATGTCCGGTTTGGTTTGGAAGGAAGTGGCGGTTTGAATTGATTTTGTTGATTTTGAAGAGGGTAGTTTTTTGGGGAGTTTTGTGAAGTGGTGCACCTTTTGTAAAAGAAAGAGAGTTAAAAAAGGCTAAGAGGGATGCATTTGGTTGGCAATTGTTTGGTGCTTGTGGATTCTTAGGAATAAAATTATATTTAGAGAGGAAGATTGGAATGTTTTGGATGTGGTTTGGAACATCAAAGCTATGGTGTGGAGGTGGTCTTTTATAGGAAATATTACACATATCAATTGTAACTTTATGAGTTTTGTAAAAACCCTTTGTTTTATATCTCTTAGGTTTCATTTGGTGTGCAATCTTTCTTTATCCGAGTTGTATTCTCGGATCTTTTGAAATCGGTTTTGAGAATTTTCATTCTCCTTTCAATGAAACTTGTTTATACAAAAAAAATCATTAACTTATCACCATGGTTGTTAGTCTGGACCGTGGTAAAATGTGTTTTAATAAATAAGGAAAAGTTAAGGCGCTTAAAAAGAATTATTACTTCAGTTGATTAAATGACCGAATTAATATGATGTTACAAAATATTTTGTATTAGTGATTCCGTTTTTCCGCTGCATGTTCTTGATATTTTAATGTTTTGGACATATCTTATATGTTCTTACATTTGATGTAACTTATGTGGATTCATGTACAAGTGTCAACTGTATGCTATTTTATATATCATTACATCCCTGACTAATATCCAAACTATGATATTTTAGATATTATCTAGTAGGGGTATTACAGTTTTGACATAAAATACAGTTTTTTATTATGTTAATAATTTGGATTATAATGTATATCTACTTATCTATTTTTATTGCAACAGTATAAGAGATAGTGTTTGTTTTTGCTAGCAAATATATATATTGATTTGAATTTAATTTGAAAATTTTAAATATGATTTTTCAGTTTCTTTTAATAAAAAAGGCTTGCATAAGATTTAAACATAACTCACTTGTGATGTTTTAGCATATTAAGATTTGAACATGAATCACGTGAGATGTATTAGTATTTTTATTACAATAATCCTATTTTATGAATCAAGTAGGTTAGACCAACTTTTGTTATTTTGATGGTGATTAGTTTTATTAATATTTGATCAATACGATTGAAAAATTGATTTTTTTTTTTTAAATTAGAATTAGATCATACATGCTTTTGTAGTTATCCGGGTTTTAGCTTTTTAAATTTCCACTGTCTTTCATAAGAACTCTATATATTAGTTTGAGTCTTTTGGTTATTTTCTCAGTTTTACGAAAAAATTAAAAGGATCGATAAATATTAAGAAGATATTTTAGACAAAAATAAGAATTTGTATTTCATATTAATACCTAATTTTTTTTTGTATAAACCATCTTCTTAGTATTTAGAATTTCTCTTTTTATAAATCCATATTAAGATTTCACATATGCACATTGAAATTCTGCGGATTTGATTTGAACTATTCTTGTTTAATTTTGTTTATAAGGATTCAATATGTATTATCACAACTTTCAAACATATTTGATTGTAAATATTAGTATATTATTGTCAACGACATTATTTCATTTATAATAATAATAATAAGAAATAATCATAATTTATTCCTAATTATGATTTAGGAGGCTTTTTGACTTGTCGGAATATAAGGAAGCAACGGTAGCTCAGATGTTTAATTTAGGGTAGGGGATGGGGGACAGGGGGATGTGTTGATGTGCATAAGGTATATCCTTATGCACAGTGCATAAATACTCAAATATTATTTATATTACTCAAAGTATTATATTTATTATTCAAAATAATATACAGATTACTTAAAATAGTATAAATATTACTCAGAACAATGAATATATTACTCAAAATAGTTAAAATTCGATATTACTCGGAATGGTGTAAATATTACTCAGAATAGTGTACTTATTACTCACAATTAATAATTACTCATAATTAATAGATGTGTTTAAATAATGCATATATTATTCATGGATTATGATATTATTACTCGTTTCTAACTAAAATGTTACTCGAAACAATTTAAATATTACTCGTACGAGACTTATGCACAGTGCATAAGGATATACCTTATGCACATCAACCTGACCCGGGGGCAGGTTTGGAGTTGGCGGATGCAGGAGGCGGTGGAGGATTCGTGAGTCTGGCGGCTTCATTATTCTTCACATTGTTATAATGTTAGCAGTGTTTATCATTTGTTAACAACGACAGGGGATGTTTACACTACACGAAAAGCATGTTTTAGATGCAATTTTTTAGCCTCGGCCCCGACACCGACGCTATTAGCGTTTCCTTAACGTCTCACATAATCGACGCTAACTAAGAAAAAAAGCAATTGTTTCATTTTTTTAATATCTTTAAGCTAGCGTCGGCTTTTACCGACACTAAGGCTGAAGCAGAAAAATTTCATTTCCCTCCACCAATTTCGTTTGCCTCCTTTACAATTATTGTTTAATAAAAAAGTTTAATTTTTACTCTAGCGACGGTTCTGGCCGATGCTACTCTTCGTGCGAAATTATTTCATTTCCCTCCATCAATTTCGTTTTGCCTCCTTTTCATACATTGATTTAAATTATTATATAATCATTTAGGTTTCATATTAGCGACGGGTTCGGCCGACGCTACTGTTGGTGCGAAATTTTTTATTTCCCCCCACCAGTTTCGTTTGCCTCCTTTTCATATATAAATTTCAATTTTTTATTTATTTTTTCATGATAGCGACGGTAAAAGCCGACACTATTGTTGGTGCGAAATTATTTCATTTTCCCCACCACTTTTGTTTTTTTTTATTGTTTTAAATAACTTTTATTTATTTATTATTAAGTATAAAATAATAAAACAAACAAAAATACATATTAAGAAAAAAATTTGATTTTGAAAATAAAATTTAAACATTATAAACTAAAACTAAAATTATATGTTGAATCAAGATTTCAAAAACAAATCAATATTATAAATTTATAAAATAAAAGTAGAAGTTATATCTAATACAAATTTAATTTATAAAATAAAAGTAGATTTTATAACTAAAATATATATTAATATTATATACTGAATAAAATTGCCATTGAAATTTAAAAAAAAAAACCATTCTAAACAAAAAGCGTTTCCTTTCCCTTCATTCCAAGCAGAAACAAAAATCATTCCATCGTTTCAGTTCTGAAAAACAAAAACCCTAAACAACAATCCCTTCTCAAACAACAATCCTTTTCCATCGTTTCTTCATTCACGTTTCTTCATTCTATTCAATGTCAAGTTTCTTCTCATCGTTTCTTCTTCATTCCACATCGGTTCCTTGTTTCAGTTTCATCGGTTCCTTGTTTCAGGTGTTTGAAGGTGAAGGTGACCGGAGCCGTAACGACGTGACCGGAGCCGTGACGACGTAACTCCTTTTTCTCAAGTAAGCTCTAGTTTCTTCTTTCCCTTTCCCATTCATCGGTTCTTTTTTTCGATTTGTTATTTCAGTGAATAAGGTTCATCAGTCTTGATTTGTTATTTCATTCACTCCTTGTTAATAATCTTGTTTTCTCATAACACATCTTCATCTCTCAACCAAAAAGAAACAAACTTTTTCCGTTTATATTCTTGAGTTTGAACTTGAAATATGGCCGAAGTTGTTATTGAAGTTGTCCTTGATAATCCAGGAAATGTATCTTCATTTGATGTTTATTTGTTTGTTACATGCTTGTTTGAAAGGAAAATTGTATTGACTAAATTATATTAGATTACAATGCCAGCATATAATGGTCTCTGAGCTATATTTTAAAACAAAAGTATGCACTTTGATCATCAAACATTAACAAAAGATTCTAGTAAAATATGTTGCAAATATCTAAGAGAATTATCCTTTACAAAACATAGAATACAAAACATAACACAAACTCCAATTTATCCTCATAACTACCAACCAAATCCTAATGGTCTTAAATCTATGAGAAATGCCAATATAAAATACAGGCATAGGAGAGTTCATACCACTTATTGTTTGAATTCATCCATCAAAGTAATACATACAGTATTCAGGTCCTTTCATCTGAATCCCTATGAATTAGTGAAGCCATTGCAGTTCCCTGAAATCCTTGTGACAATCAACATTTTAGTGCCTATTTGTGAAAGGTAAGTAGTAGTAAAATCAATAAAGAACTTAAATATTAGGACGTTAGAAACCAACATCTACAACATCCACAACAATCAACCTAGCCAAGGTTGACAATAATCTCTTTGCAGCACATGCACAACAATCGACCCTCCAATGCTTTGATGACGAAGAAAATACTGATCAATGTCTATGATTTCTACTTAATTCCTTGTATACTTTTTGTCAATGTTGTATTCTCTATAAATGCTTGGTCAAGCTCTAGAATCATGGAATTTCTATGTTTTCTAGTTAATTCCTTGTATACTTTATGTCAATGTTGTATTCTATATGTATGCAGTCTGGTTATAAATTATTCTTAAGGTTTGATTAAATTCGTTTTTTTTTTATTTGTAGTGAAATCCTGTTAAATTCTCTCCCTTAAATTGTTTTCAATTAGTTTTGATTTGTAGTGAAATCCTGTTAAATTCTCTCCCTTAAATTGTTTTCAATTAGTTTTGATTTGTAGTTAATTCGTTGTTTAGTTGTTCAATTAGTTTAGTTCTGGAAAATTGTTAATAGAAATATCCTTAATATTGTAATGTGAATGAGCAGCAACTGCTAGATGTATATGGCATGCTAGCAATGAGGTACCAGGCCTTAGGATAGGATTATAACCCCAGCTTCTCTTTAAAAGTTTTTCTTTACTCTTTAAAATGGTAGAGTTTAGAAACCGTACAACATTAAAATGGATAGTTTTAATTTTAGAATTGTTAGATGTTAGAATTCCATATGCAACTCTGGTGTTACAAACTTGCAACTTAATCTAAAGTTTCAAGTTAATTTTAGGAATTTAATTAACTGAAATAGTAGAAACTAAAGGTCCATAGACTCCTCTTGTCGGTATTCCGGTGGTTCCTTTTCCAGCCTAGTAGAATTGAATCCTCAAAGTATTCTTCACAATTGGCTTTTCGGTACCACCAGCTTCTCGTTCGATATCGAAGTCTCTCAACACCAATGTGTCCTTAATTACATGACATAACAATACATTCCATCTAAATCAACGCGTGGTTTAACAAAAGTCGATTATTTTTCATCTGGAACACGTAAAGTAACAGTTACCTGGATGTAGACGTCGAATATCCGCTTCCCGAGACGGTTAAACGACATATCATTGATGAAAATAATCTCTGCAAATTAAGTGAAGCTTGACAGTGTAGTTTCCATTTATCATGCATAGGCCATAGTATGTTAGAGAAAGAGGCGAAACGCGAGCTGTTGTGTAGAGTTTCGAGTTGACCATAGAGGCATTAAGAAGTTTAGAAGTATTGGTCACAGTGTAGGGATCAGAATCAATATCGTTGTCCATGAAGCTCCCTGTGCTGCTAAGAGCCCAACCGTTAGTGATAAATAACATTGAAGCGCCTTTTCGTTCTATATATACTACCACTAACGTTTGCTTCACTACCACCGCAATTAATGCGCATGGAGTAATGACCTGTTAACAAAATTTGAATCACTATTCATAGCAGTATATCAGATTTAAGAATATTTTGTAATTAGTATATTGTAGTAGCTACTGAATTTTCATGTGTTTTCAACGCAAGTTCGTTGATTTTACGTATTCATTAAAGTCGTTGAAACATTTTTACACGTGATCTAGGAGTCACATGACTTTTTTAATTTTGTTGTATTATACAAATTGCAGTTTTCAAAAAGAATCCCTAAATTGCAGTTTCAATTTCTTCCATCTGAATCGACAAGGACTTCATCATCATCACAGTTAGATTTCTTATGTTTTAGTTTCGATTCTCTTTACCGCGGTTGATAGTCATTTTTGATTCCTGTTAAAGATTGTATAACTTATCGCTTTTAAATGGAGAACTTGACATAGTCTGATATTGGAAAGCAGCAGTAAGCAATCAACTGTATGATAATTTGGCACTTATACATGGCTCCTGATACTTGAGTAGGAAAAGAAACACCAGACTTTATCCTACTAGCTAATTATTCTAAATGATTCTACTAGCCAATTATTCTTATATGCAAAAGAACAAATCATTTGAACAACCTTTATCAGCACAACAAGTTAAAGTTTTGAATTTTAGTCTGAAGGATAGAAAAACACTTAGAAAGGGGGGGGGGGGGTTGAATAAGTGTAGCTTTAAAACTTGTAAGATAAAAAAAATTTGCTCAATGACTTTTATCCTGGTTCGTTGTTAACTAAACTACTCCAGTCCACCCCCTTGGAGTGATTTACCTCACCTGAGGATTTAATCCACTAATCACACAGGATTACAATGGTTTTCCACTTAGACAACTTTTAAGTCTTCTAGAGTATACTGATCACAACCTGATCACTCTAGGAACAATCTGCTTAGATACCCTCTAAGACTTTCTAGAGTATACTGATCAACAACCTGATCACTCTAGTTCTTACAACTTAATGTAAACAAATTCTTTTAAGAGTTACAATGCTTCTTATAAAGCTATTATCACAACTGTGATTTTCTCTTAAGTTTAAGCTTAATCTTACTAAAGTATTACATCAGCAATGTAGTGAGGTTGATGATGAAGTTTGAGAGCTTTTTGAATTTGACAGCGTTTCAGTATATTTTTGCAAGTGTACTTTTTCAGCTTCTCATCAGAACTTCATATTTATAGGCGTTTGAGAAGATGACCATTGGGAGCATTTAATGCTTTGCGTATTCCGTACAGCATTGCATTTAATGTTTCACTCTTTTGTCAACTACCTCGATCCTTGCTTTCGCTGTGTCTACTGACATTGCCTTTCATAGCTTTCAACGTTCCTTTTGTCAGTCAGCGTAGCATGCCAGCTAGTACTTGCTTCTGATCTGATGTTTGTGTGAACAACGTTTGAATATCATCAGAGTCAAACACCTTGGTGCAGAGCATCTTCTTGTCTTCTGACCTTGAAGTGCTTCTGAGCGTGATACCATGAGAACTTCAGTGCTTCTGCTTCTGATCTCAAGTCCTTCTGATGCTTCCATAGACCCATGTTCTGATTCTGCTTGACCATCTTCTGATGTCTTGCCAGACCATGTTCTGATGTCGCATGCTGAACCTTCTGAGTCAGTGCTTCTTGCGCTGATTTTGTGCATACTCTTTATATAATTCCAGAAATGGAAATTGCATAGTATTAGAGTACCACATTATCTCATACAAAATTCATATACATTGTTATCATCAAAACTAAGAATATTGATCAGAACAAATCTTGTTCTAACAATCTCCCCCTTTTTTATGATGACAAAAACATATACAAATGATATGAATTTGCGATCAGAATTTCAGACGGCTAAAGACAATTACACAGCTATAGCATAAGCATATAAACCTAGTGTGTGAATATGTCTCCCCCTGAGATAAATAATCTCCCTCTGAAATAAATACTTGAAGAAATTTATAAATAAAAGGACTTCCCTGAGTATTTTCCATTTCAGTTGAGACGATCACATATGCTTAGATCTTCAGAACATTCACAGCTTCTGATTCTTGCTTCCATAGGACAGCTTTAGAGCTTGAATTTCTTCTTGAATCATTGCATGCTAGATTGTATCAGAACATTGAATGTACCAGAGCATCATCAGAGCATCTCTACATCCTGAAATGTTACAGAACAAGCTAAACGACAAAAGTCAAGGCATGAATGAGTCAGAACATAAAATATGTATCAGAACATATAATTATGTATCAGAGCAAACAATTAATGTTTCAGAGCATATTTTAGAACTAAAAACATGCATCAGAACATATAAGGAATAAGAATGAGTTAGAGCATATTCTATCATCAGAATATCAGAACATTCTTCCTTCTTGCTTCTGATCTTGAAGCTTTACAGCACTCAGCTTGCTTCAATTTTCATGAGCTTGATTCCATACAGAATTGCTTTTCCACATGTCTTTGCTTCTCATGTTGAGCTTTTAAGAATATCTTCAATTCCTGCAAAACACTCAAAGACATAGAACTTGCAAGTTCTGTTAGAAATGTGGAGACTTTCTCCCGGCAACTGATAATATAAATCAGATCATTTATCACATTTCTCCCCCTTTTTGTCATAACATCAAAAAACATAAAAGATTCAGATGAAAAACAAACAATATGAGAGAAGGAAGGATAATTTTCATTGATTAGCAAAATGATAATTGTCCGAAGTACAAGGAGGATGCATAGAAAGCAGATGCAAGAAACAAAGAGAAACTACTAAGACACAAAGACTAAGACGACCCTAGCTTAGACATAATCTTGGCCAGCATGTCGTGAATCCCAGCATTGCTTTCAGTCTGCCTCTCCATGAAAGTGAGGAACTCAGCATTAGTAGTATCTTGCGTGTCCATGCGAGAAGATAGCTCAGCTTGGTTCTTCTGAATAACCTCTAGAGTCTTCACCAGAAGAAGCTTCACAACTTCTGTCCAGAGGGACATCATTCTGAACCGCAGCTTCCATAGTCAGATCATCACCTTGATTTTCCTCAACAGGAATAGTTCCAGCAGAATGATCTTCAGCATCAGTTTCTTCCATAGAAGCATCTCCTTCATATTCTGCAGCAGGCAGATCAGAATCTCCATTCTCAAGAGCCTGAAGAATGGCAGCAAGATTCCTTGGGGCAGAAGGACCTACAACTTCTGGTGGGTCAACAACTTCTGGAATGACCAAGTTGGGGTCTTTCTCAGAAGGATTTTCCCTCAGAAAGTCGAACAAAGATTTGAAGTCTCTAGTCAGAACTGGATACTTAGGTCTCCATACCACCATATCTCTGCAAGGATTGTCCAGCAGCTCATCAACAAATATCTTCTCCTCAAGAACTCTCCTGTTTCTGATGGGATGATAATAGACACCATTATCAACCTCAAGAAGATAACCAGCATAACCAGGAGCAGCTGCCACTAGTCTCTTCTGAACATCCATAGCTCCAACTTGAAAATCCTGGCGAAAGCTTCTCCAGAGGTTTCTTATAGAAACATCATCAAGATCATTGAAGAAGGCATCCTTCAAAAGATCCAGCCGACTGATAACTTCATTTCTGAACAACTCCAGGAAAATATGAGGTTCTGGTTCAGGGGGGTTGAAGGTGAATTTGTAGTCAGGGTAGAGAAGGCAGTATGGGTTGGATTTTCTGGTAGGAAGGAGATGGGATATAGAAGGTGGAGGTGCTGTGGTTGAAGAAGATGGAATATCTGTGGTGATGGTTGATGAGGATGGTATATCAGTGGGGAGGATTGATGATGATGATGGGATATCAGAAGGTGTGGGAGGACAGACATTTAGTGGAGTGGGGTTCAAAACAGGTGTAGAAAGAGATGGTGGAGGAGGATTTGGAATGGTGAAGGTGTTTTGTGGTTCAGCGGGAGGAGGTTGGATAGAAGATTGAGGTTCAGAAGGAGGTGGTTGATATACTTGCCTGGAGAAGTTACCCGTTCTTATAGCTTCAAAAGAATCTACTTTAAGAGGGTCATAAGTGACCTTCTGCCTCTTAGCTTCTCTAGCAGCTTCTTCTACAGCCTTTCTCTTCAGCCTTGCTTCTTGCTTCCTCTGAGCCTTCTTCTGAAGATCAGCTTGAGAAGGAAGCACTCTTCCACGAATCCACGCAGGATCAACAGAAGATTGAGTTCTAACAAAAGCTTCCAAGTAACGCTTAACGGCCTTGTGAAGTTCTGCTTGGAACAATGTAGCAAAGCCTTCCACAGGAGTTCTTCTAGACATAATATCTGGGAAGCTTGCAGGAGCAAAAGTTACATCTCTGATAAGTTGCATCCTTAACAGATCAACACCATTGAAGACAAGACCTTGAATAATTCCAAAGAACCTAGGCGTTCCAATAGTCCTTAGGGAGTCCATCAAATTACTTTCTATCAGAATAACTGAGATCATTCTGGCGAAAGGAATAGTATTTGTTTGAATATGAGGATACTTCTCACGTTCTTCATCCCTTGACTCTTCAGATTCTGAAAGAGAATGTTGGATATGTTGAGTTCAATTCTTCTTCCATTGCAGAAGAGAGTGTATTTGTGATCAGGACTGATGTAAGAGGAGGAGAACGATTGCCTTCTGTGATGGAGAGAACCCAGAATAGTTTCAGCCCACACTTGATAAAACCCCCTCAACGTACCGGTTTTGTGCGATTCAATACCAGTAGCAAGTGAGATTTGTTTTTCAACCTGTAGCCAGTTAACTCTACCATGAAGAGGACCAGTGCATCGTTCTTCATCATCCAGGTTGTACAGTTTCCTGAGCAGTTTCTCAGTTAACACAACTTCATGCCCTAGCATGAAGGAGATGATAGCAGTTGGAGTAACGGTTGCATGAGCCCAGAAATCTTTCACAAGAGTTGGATAAATTGGTCCAACCAATCTACCAAGATAATTTGACCAGCCTTGTTCCAAGATTCTTGCATCAGGATGGAAACCATTTGCTTTCAGATTTTCAAAATCCACAGCAGACTCACAAAGAACTTCCAACTCTTCAGTAGGAATGGAGCAGGTTTTCAACGGAGCAAAATCACGCTTGCTCATAACCAGTTGAGTGGATGATACTTCTGTTTGGCTTGCATAGCTTGATGAAGGATTCATGGTGAATGCTTGCTTTCAGAATAAAGCTAGGGTTCGTGCGATGAATGCAAAGAGAGAGACAAATGAATAGAGAGGGAGCGAAAAAGATGAAATGAAGATGAAGCGGGTATTTAAAAGATGAATAAAAGAAAATAATAAATGCAGTATGGTTTTATGAAATGATTACAGAAAAAACATGACATCAATTTGCATTTAATGAGAAATGACGTTAGGAGAGATAAAGTGACAAAATGAAGTGATTTGCACAGTTACCTAGGGCGGCGTCTCCTCAACTGCACGCATGCTTGTCCAGAAATAGTAAACACGTGTTCGTTTTCTGGAAAACTGGTGACAGCTGTTTTGCTTTAAAAGAGCTTCTGAATCGACTTAGATAGTGAAACGTTAGTAATAACAGAATCAGAACTTCTAATTTATCATTATCAGAACTTCTTATAAACACATAATCCTAACACATTTCAGAATATACCCATACATAAGATCTTCTCATCTTCTCATTCTGGGCATAAATCCATACTGATATTTTTCAGAATGAACTTAAACCTATCTTCAGCAAGGGGTTTTGTAAAGATATCAGCCCATTGATGGTCTGTATCCACAAAGTTTAAAGAGAGAACACCCTTCTGAACATAGTCCCTAATGAAATGATGTTTAATCTCAATATGTTTAGCTTTGGAATGTAAGATAGGATTCTTTGATAAACATATGGCAGAAGTATTATCACAGAAGATAGGAATGTTACTCTCATATATTTGATAATCTTCTAGCTGACTCTTCATCCAGAGCATTTGTGTGCTACAACCAGCAGCAGCAACATATTTTGCTTCTGTTGTTGAGAGGGCAATGGTAGCTTGCTTCTTGCTGTACCAGGAGATCAAATGACTTCCTAGAAATTGACAACTTCCAGAAGTACTCTTCCTTTCAATTCTATCTCCAGCATAGTCAGCATCACAAAATCCTACTAAGTTGTATTCTTTAGATCTTCTGTAGACTAAACCAACATTAGTAGTACCTTTCAGATACCTCAGAATTCTCTTAACAGCAGTTAAGTGAGATTCTCTAGGATCTGATTGGAATCTAGCACACAGACAAACACTGAATAGAATATCAGGTCTAGAAGCAGTAAGATTTAAGAGAGATCCAATCATACCTCTGTACAACTTCTGATCTACCTTCTTACTTACCTCATCCTTACCTAGAACACACGTTGGATGCATAGGAGGTTTGGCTTCTTTGCTTTCAGAAAGATTAAACTTCTTCAGAAGTTCCTTCACATACTTCGTTTGATGAACATAAGTTCCATCAGAAGTTTGATTGATTTGAATTCCAAGAAAGTACTTGAGTTCACCCATCATACTCATTTCAAATTCAGCCTGCATAGACTTAGCAAACTCCTTTCCAAGTGAAGCATTAGATGTTCCAAAAATAATATCATCAACATAAATTTGACAAATTAAGATGTCCTTCTTAGATGTTTTACAGAAGAGAGTCGTATCCACTTGTCCTCTAGTGAAACCATTGTCCAGAAGGAAATAACTTAATCTTTCATACCAAGCTCTAGGATCTTGCTTCAATCCATACAATGATTTCTTAAGTTTGAAAACACGTTCTGGAGATTTAGAGTCTTCAAAACAAGGAGGTTGGTGAATATAGACTTCCTCATCTATATAACCATTTAAGAAGGCACTCTTAACATCCATCTGATACAGAGTGATGTTATGCTGAGTGGCAAAGGAAATTAATAGGCGAATAGATTCTAACCTGGCCACTGGTGCAAAGGTTTCTGTATAGTCAATCCCTTCTTACTGACTATATCCCTGAGCCACCAGTCTGGCTTTGTTTCTTACAACTTCTCCCTTCTCACTGAGCTTGTTTCTAAAAACCCACTTTGTACCAATGATGTTGAATCCTTTTGGTCTAGGAACAAGATCCCATACATCATTCCTTGTAAACTGATTAAGTTCTTCTTGCATGGAAATTATCCAGTCTGGATCTTCTAGAGCTTGATCAACAGAAGTTGGCTCGATTAAAGAAATAAGACCTAATTGACATTCTGCATTGTTCTTAAGGAATGCTCTTGTTCTGATAGGATCATCTTTCTTCCCAAGGATCACATCTTCTGAGTGATCTGAGGTGAGTCTAGAATATCTTTTGACTGTTGGCTCTTCAGAAATTCTGAGATTCTCTAAAGATGTAGCAACTTGATCTTCTGATTCTTTGCTTCTGAGATTTTCAGCTTCTGAGATTTTCAGCTTCTGAGATTTTCAGCTTCTGAAACTTTGCTTCTTGGTTCTACAGCTTCTGATATATCAATATCTATATCTGCAAAATTCTCAAACTGCTTTGGCTTTTCAAGACCAAGCTTATCATCAAATCTGATAATGATTGATTCTTCTACAACCAATGTTTCAGTATTGTATACTCTATAGCCTTTGGAGCGTTCAGAATATCCAAGAAGGAAACAGTTTTGTGCCTTAGAATCAAACTTACCAAGATGATCTTTAGTATTCAGAATGAAACAAACACATTGTGGACCTCCGATTTTTTTTAATACCGGGCCATACCTCTGTTCTGTAGAGATACGTGAACTGACTCTTTTTTGTCGCTTAATGCTTTCGCATTTTTGAAAATATCACAGAGTCGCCACCGACCTTTTATTTTATCCAATTAAGGAAAGGTTTATAAAAGAAACAGAAAAAAGACCTTTAAGAAATTCTGGGTAAGGGGGTAGGTTATACAAAGGGAAGGTGTTAGCACCCTTTGTATCCATGGTTATCCATGGGCTCTTAAGTTTGCTTAGCTCACTTGTTTTTCGATCACTTTTCGATTGCTCTGAAATTGCTCATATGTGGTTTCAAATACCTTTGTAAATTGAATTTTGTAATGATCCGTGGGTGGATGTATACAAAATGCTTGTTTATCTTTCGAAAGATGTTTTTGAAAAGAACGTTAACTTTGTAATAACCCGTGTTTGGATGTATACAAAGTATTGTCTTTTGGAAGTTTTGTTTTGAAAAACAACAGTGTATGAGAATTTTGTTTGTTTTGATTTGAGCAAGCAAACTAGGAGGTCTACCCTGAGTTGTAAGGTCTTTATCCTATTTCCTTTAAAAATCTATCCTTTCATCGGATATAAAAGCAAGGTTCGATTTTGTACTCAAAACAGTAGAATTTGACTTTGATTTTGAAAGATTGTAAAAGGGATTACCTGAAGAGGTGCAAGTGTGATTGTGATTGGATTCAGATATTTATCTTTGAAGTTAGTGATATAACGATTCAATTTTATCTTTGACATACACGCAGTTTATATGTGCTGGAAATTAAAATGCGGAAATGTAAAGTGCGGAAAGTAAATCTACGCTATTACATCGATTGTGCAGGAAATGTAAACTAGCCTATTTACATGAATTTGACATCCTATACACTTATCTAGGAATTTAAATTGCAAGAAAAATAAAAGGCATGTTTTTGGACTTTTTATGATTTATTTTAATTATAATTAATGCATGATTAATTAAATTAAAATGAAGAAAAAAGATGAAAATAGATTTAAACCTAGAAATTAAGTTTAAAATATGTACAAAATATTTGTCAATTAATTTTAAAACAAAACTAATTTTTTTGGAATTTTTGGAAATTGATTTGAAATTGATTTAAGTTAATTAAAACATAATTATGCAAATAATTATACCAATAATTAAAACTTAAAAAGAAAATTATTCAAAATATGTACAAAATTAGTTTATAATATATAAACAATATTTAATATAAAGAACAATTTTTTTTAGGATTTTTTGATTGGTTAGAATAATTAAAAAGCAAATATATAAATATATACTAATTAATTATGCAAAATATTGAAATTTTGAAGAAAAATAAGATATTTTTATTTCAGAAAATAATATATTATTTTAGAAGTCTAAAAATATTTTTTGTGTATTTTTTGGATTTTTAAAACTATTTTTAATTAATTTAACAAAGAAATTAAAATAAAAATAGAAAATAAAATAGAAATAAAGGATACTGATCCTGTGTGGTTGTTTGTGAGGGAGCATGGTGTGCATGCGTGATCTGGAGCGTTGGATGAGTTGATGGATGGATCAGAAGGCCCAGATGGTGAGGGACCATGACACGTGGAACACCTGCAAAACACTGAATTCCAAGTCAGTTTAAAAAACACGCGCGCGCCTCCCAGCGAATCAGAGGGCGCCACGCATCATCTTCAACCTTCAGATAGGTTTTTACACCGTTCATTTGCAGGTGGTGTAAAAAAACCTAATCTTTTACACCTGGTAATAATAGCGAATACAAGCAAACGTGAGTCTAAATTTGTCGCGATGGTATGGTTGAGTTCGTATTGTTCATGCGAACTCAATGGTGCTATTCAGAACCTGTAATTTTGCCTAATTTGGAAAACCCTAATTTTGGGATAAAGAACCCTAAAATGGTGGTTTCGTGTATACGCATCTAAAACTTAATTAAAGCTCCAGAAATGATCTACACCTCAAACCAAACTCAATAGTATGTCTACATCTTGTTAAATATGTGTGAATAGCCAGATACGAATTGATTTTAGTTTGAATAATTTTTGACCTGTGTAGCTCGATTCAGTGAGCTTCAAGGCTTGTAATTGATTGAGATAGTTTCAGTGATGTTCAAGGAAGGTATATGAATGCTTAGTTTGTATTGAAATGGACTGAAATTACAAATTCGAATTTGAGTTTTTCTTTGAATTTTTTGAAGTGATTACAAGTGTTATATGCTATGCTATGCTTCTGAATTCGTCTCCTCTTCTTTGCTGAACTAAGATAGCTTATTTATAAGCTATGTGTGCTTAGAAATGAAGCTAAGATGTGTCTTAGTTGCCTTTGTTGAAACTTTGCATTTTTTAATATAAAAAAGCTTGAATTCTTGACCAAGTCATCTTGCCTTCAATGCACCTGCCTTGCCCTTCAATTCTCTGCAGAAAGATGAAGATTCTTTGAGGTGAGTCATGCTTGATTTGTAAGCTAACCTTTATCCATGCATTTTCCTTTTAATTTTAATCTTAAAGTAAGATAAAATCATGCAAAAATGGATAAAAAAAGGTATGGGCTTAGTCTTGGTCGTGGGAGGCCCATAGTAACATGGAAATGATGTTTGAATGCTGAAAACTTGGCCCCATTTGGAAAAAATACATTTTTGAGCAATGTTGATTTCATGCATTTTACCAAAATTTAGCCAACTTCAACAAGGTGTAAATCCTTCAATTTTTGTCATATGAAGGAGATCTTGCACTTTTTGGAAACCTCAAAGAGTCCTCTAACCAATGTCTTTGGTCTCATGTCAAAATGATTTTTGAAGCTCCTTGTGTGTCCTTTTGAAAAAAGTGTCTTTTTGTTGACTTTGAAAATGACCTGTAATGTCTTTGGTCATATTTTTCAAATGGTGAATCCAATGATCATGGGATCAATGGCATTTGAAAGATAATTGAATTTCCTTCAAAACAAGCTTTGGTTTGAATTTTTTGGATGAAGGATGAGAGAGTTATGATCAGTCAAAGTTGAGTTGACTTTTCAGGCAAAAACCCTAATTTTGAATCTTAGGGTTTTGTTGATTTTTGATCTTTCCTTGATGAATTATGATCATCCAATGATCAAATGATGAATCCTTTGACAAAATATGGATTTTGACAAAAAATTTTATTTTTGACTGTCTGTTGACTTTTTTGGTCAAACGGGTCGTCTGTTGACTGTTTGAGCTGCTGACGGTGCGTCTGAGTGAATTGAAGTTTGAAAATTTGTATGATGGTACTTTGAGATATATGGATGTATATGAAATCCATTTGAGCTCTCAAAAACTTGTTGCCCCTGTAAAAACAAGAAAAACCCTGATTAGGGACTGTTTGTGTAGGAGACAGTTAAGCGTACCTGATTTTTGTGCAGTGTTGAGTCTCTGCTAATCATGTGATATTCAGAAGACTTCTTTGAACACAAAATCTTGGAATTTTGAATTGTGAAAGATTGATTTGATTGATGGCACAAAACACTGAGAATTGTACTGCCAGCAGTTTGGCTGTCGACTGACTGTTCAGGTATTGACGTAGTAGTTTAGAGTGAAAAATCAACAGTCAAAGTTAATTTTCTTATTTTGTTGTTTTTGTTTTTGTTTTTTGTTTTATGTAAAAAATGAAAGTTTATTTACCTGACTTGTTAGAAAAACACAGACATAATAAATAACTAATATTTACGGTATGCGGGCAAAATTACCGATAATAACCCTGAAAATCATTTAATGCACAGAAATAGGAATATTTGACTGGCAGAAAACACACAAAATATTATCTTAGTAACTAAGCAATATTATGACAAATAGTACAACATTTAATACTGACAGTACAAATATACTATATTGAACAGTACGACGAATAAACGGTACATTTAAGAAATAAGAAATACGGCAAATTTTAAGAATGACGATTAATGACCCATGCTATGAACAATAACATGTAGATGATTGGGAGCATAACCATTGCAGGTCCACACTCCTCAGGACTGTGCAGGCAGAAGAAAGTCATGATCACCGTAGCAATGGTGATGACTGTAAGAAACAGTGTCTCTATCCACTTTGCCATTCTTGTTAGGGAAGAAGAGAAAATAGATATGAGATAGGAATTTGAAAGATGAATTGGAATTTGATGTGAGATTTTATGAAAGAAAATGAGAGGTATTTATAGAATGGAAAGAAGGAAAGAGACGTTGGGGAATGATGTGATTCCGTACAAAAGGAAAATTTGAGTGGAAGTAAGATTTGAAAGAAAGTGTAGATAGTGTTGGGAAAAGGAGAGATTTGATTTTTGAAAAAGAGATTTGAAAAGATTTTTGCAAATAATGGAATATAGTACAAAAATTAGTGGGAAACAAAAGATAATAATAATCTAATTGTTACCAGTACAGTCTGAGTTTCCTGATTCTGCGCCTGCAAAAAGATTTAACTCTGTACCAATTGTGTCAGTACTATTTATCTGTAAATAAATAAATAGCATGTGTGAAGTAATAAACAGTATTTGGCGTTTGCGTAAGAATAAATTCAACTGTAGGCCAAATTACCGTATACGAAAAATTCTAAAAACTAAGTGTTTCATATGTTAGGACATAAAAATCCATGATTATATGAGACCCTTAATTTTCAGATTGGAGTTTTCTTGAAAAATATGTGGGCAAATTTTGGGGTATAACAGGAGGGATCACTTGTTATGGTTCTAACAAGTTTACCTGCACCAAAGGGATTACTTGCCATAGTTCTGACAAGCTCACCTGCACCAATAGAGATCACTTGCCATAGTTCTGACAAGCTTACCTGCACCAATAGGGATCATTTGCCATAGTTCTGACAAGCTCACCTGCACCAGTAGGGATCACTCGCCATAGTTCTGACAAGCTTACCTGCACCAATAGGAATTATTTGTTATAGCTCTAGCAAACTTACCTGCACCAATAGGGATCGCTTGCCATGGTTCTGACAAGCTTACCTGCATAAATTTCTTTGACATATCTATGATCCTGACGTTTGTACTATGTAGATGTCTTACGATGTTGACTTGGATGCTTATGCTGATGCATATGTATATATGCAAATGCTGATGCAGTCCCAGGATTTTATCTCCTTAAGCCCATTGACCCTGTTTAACCCATGTTTGCCCATATACCACGACTATGCTTATGCCAACTTGGTAATGTTTATGTATGTGGATAATGCTTATGCTTATGTATATGTTGATTGATGTAACGAGTGGAACAAAATAATGTCTTCTATAAGACTACCTAAAAAGGTTTCTGGAATGGATATGAAAATTTGTCTTAAAGAAGACTACCTGAAAAGGTTCTTAGAAAGGATAAGGAATGTCTTAAAGAAGACTACCCGGAAAGGCTGAAAGATGTCTTAAAAAGACTACCTAAAAAGGTTCTTGGAAAGGATGATGAATGTCTTAGAAAATACTACCTAGAAAGGTTCTTAGAAAAAGAATGTCTTAAAGAAGACTACCTGAAGAGGTTCCTGGAAAGGATGAAAATTCGTCTTAAAGGAGACTACCTGAAAAGGTTCCTGGAAAGGATCGTAAGATTTGTCTTAAAGAAGACTACCTAAAAAGGTGTGGTATAATGTATCAACCAATGTATGTAATGCATGACTTATGTATATTTACATGATGCTCCAATAATAGGTTGTTGATAACCAAAGCATATAAGGTTGTTCGATAGGGTATGATTCTAGCCTGATTTCCCAAAGCTTGTTTTAAACTTGGAGATCGTAGTTAGGAGAAAGATCTGTCGGAGGTTGTAAAGCGCGAGCACGCCTTTTCCTTTTGTTGTGCGTCTTTCCCCGATTTGACCCTTTGAATCACTCCACGCCTCTGACTTTTCGAAGTTCTCCACGCCTTTAACCTTTTTCAATTCTTCACACCTTTAACCCCTTGAAATTCTCCACACCTTTAACCTTTTGGAATTCTTCACACCTTTAACCTTTTGAGGTTCTCCACACCTTTAACCTTTAGAGGTTCTTCACACCTTTAACCTTTTGAGGTTCTTCACACCTTTAATCCTTTTGAGGTTCTCCACGCCTTTAGCCTTTCGAGGTTCTCCATACCTTTAACCTTTTGAATTTCTCCGCCCTTACCCCTTTAAAATTATCCACACCTTTAGCCTTTTGAATTGTTCGCCCTATGGATTTGATATCCACCGCCCCTAATATTTTCGTGAAAAAAAGATGCCTTTGATCTCCAAGCCATGAAGGAAGTGCCCCGAGAAATAACCTTGTCATACGCTTCGACGTTTAGATTGAAGGGCATGCCCTTGATCTCCAGGATATGGAGGGTTATCCATATTGTTCTATCCATTTGGTTTAAATTCCTCCCATGTTTGACATGCCCTGATTGTTATTGCTTCGAGATGTGACCCAAGTCGATTAAACCTTAGGATGAATGCCCCTAGTTAATAGGATCCTTGATTGTATGCCCCTGTAATCCTTGAAATTTTGCCCCTGTTTAGGAGAACCCTCTGGGCGTGGTTCCCCCATTCGAGAGTCTTTATTAGAAGTGATCGCCCTTGATTATCCAATTTCGAGATCTCCTTGACGCTAAGTGTATATTCGTAGATGACGTTGTACCCTTTGAGAAGTAACTCCAATGTGATGCGTATGCAAGTTTTGAAATCGAAGTCTGTTATGAATTAGGATTGAAATAAATGTTTGAAGAAGTGCAGTGGTTAGGAACAGTTTTAACAACCCTAGGAGTCAGTATAACAAAATCCTGCTTAACATGCTTTCGTAGTTAACCTTGACTTAATTAGGACTTTTGAATGTTGTAACTTGGCCGGGTTCATGGTTTGAGAAACAACGGATATAAGGCTCAAAATTTTATTTACCCCACCCCTTTCTCCTTGATGTTCTCCCAATCCTAAAATTCGCCTAATCCAATGAATGTGCTTCGTATGTAAGAGAATCGTTTCATTTTTGATGTTGAGCAGAAGCCTTAGTAGAGATCCAAGCACTGGTGAAAGAATGTCGTAGAGATCTAAGAATTGATGGGAAGCTTCGATGATTTAGCAGTCACAAGATTATCCTTTGTATTTCGCCTCTGTTGTTTTTTTTCTATCCCTTTAATTTTGCATGAGCTAATTCCTTTGAATTTGATCCATCGGGATGCCCTAATTTTTACCTAAGTCATTTTTATTCTTTTTATAGAGTTTTCCATTTTGACTTAGCGGGCGCTTTCCTCCTTTTTCTTTCGAATGCTCCTTTTGAGATTTGATCCTTGGATTTTGAATATTGTGACTGCCATGTTGATTTTGATTTGTAAGCTTCGACTTTGATACATCCTCACTCTTGAATGATGTATTGAGGAAGAAGATGTTGTGAATGTTATCTCCATTGCTTCCTCATATTTGATGAATGCGAGGAAAAAGATGTGCTTAAACCTTTGCTTTGCTTGATCCTTATGCTTGAACCTTTGCTTCAACCTTTGGTTGCCCCTTTGCTTGAACCCTTGCTTGGATTGGATGATTCTCTTAACCACAAAATACACCATTGAATTAATCGAAATCTACCCGGCCCATGGTTGAAATGGTTTATTTGAAAAGTAAAAACAAACTCCAACTCCTGGCTCGAGGGGGTGACGAGGGATTAACATCCTTATATCTCCACTGTTTAGGAATTGAAACAATGCCTGTACATCGTCGGCTCGGTCTTACCTTGAAAGCATACGTTTAGCGAGATTTAGTTATTTGTATTCGTCATTCTCCTTTATGTTTGTTAATAATCCTAAATTTTAAATTGAAAATAGCATAGAAGTGTGTGAGTGGAAAGTCGTAGTAGTGAGCGAATGAATTGACTCCAAAACCTGCATGGTTATCCCATTAGAATTGTTAATCTGTGGGTACAACTTTTATCCCGAGTAACACTTAGCGATCGTAGGGGTTGAAATTCTGAGCATGACAAAACCTATTGATTCTAGGGACAATCTCCTTTGTAAATCCGTTGACCTTGTTTTACTCCTTAGTTCCTAGACTTGTAGAAGTAAAAGGTAACCTCGAATTCTCCTTGGGCACGTCAAACCTGTCGGGAATAAATTGTTAGCGGTGGGTTTTCGTCGTTTCGGAACTTCATGAGTTTCCTTTGACTGAACCTCTTTTGCTTTTTCTAAGGGTAGTATCACACTGTTCGCAACCTTCAGAGTTTGTAAATTGATTAAGAAAACCTATGACTCTTTTGCCCCTCGGTGGGGAGTTAACATATGTCTCCTTCCCTCCATCGTAAATATGCATCTTCGTTCAGGGTATTTCCCTAGTTGGACTAACCCTTGCCCCCCCAAGTTATCGCATAGCGTCCTTGTAAGTTTGCTATGTTCTAAGATGAACCCCTTTATGACTAAATACCTCTTGAGTGTATCTATGGGGGAGCTTCTTTGTTGAATCCTTGCTCGTTGATAACCTTTGTTGTATTTACAATCCTGTTACGAAAAGGCCTGAACATGTGGCTGGCATGGTGAAAGACATCCTTTTCTCCTTTGTAAGACCAAGCTCATTCCCAATAATTTATCCTCCTTTCTCCATAGTTTATGATCCTTTTGATTTTTTTCGGGAGTCCCGGGAAATCGGCTAGCACGGTAAGTACGGATACGGGAGAAGGTATGAATGCAAATGTAAATGTATGAATGCATGAAAATGCAAATGCATGCGCATGCAAGAGACTCCTCTTTTTTTGCACGCTATGACTCCTTATATGCAATGCAGACGTGCGACATACCCTAAGGATAGCCTATGCCGATTTAGAAGTGACATTAGACCCTAGCGAAATCCTTGCAAGCTAGATGTTATGACACGCCAATGGAAATCCCTTAGATTAGGGAGTATGCAGAAGGTAGAAGCTGGTGACCGTTCATGATAGTCATCGAATCTCATGGCCATCGAGAGGCCGTTCGACGTGTACCAATGAAGTTGTCCCTCGTGGGAAGGTTCTCTATGCGGAACACAACCTATCTAAGGACGATATCGAATGAAGTGAAATCCCTACAGGCTAGGGATGAAAGATGTATAAATGGAAATCCAAAACCTTACAAGTTAGGGGGTGCGCGAGAGCAAGCATGGGGTGACCGTTCAAGACAGTCACTAGATCTCATGGCCATCGAGAGGCCAATCGACGTATGCTAACTACGTTGCCCCTCGTACGAAGAATGCGACCTTAGAAGTAGAATCCCTACCGGCTAGGGAGTGCGTAGATGTGGGCCCAGGGTGACTGTTCAGGACAGCCACTAGGTCTCATGGCCATAGAGAGACCAAGTGACGTGCACAAATGGAGATGTCCTTCGTGGGAAGGACATGATCTTGAAAATAGAATCCCTACAGGCTAGGGAACACGTAGAAAGACCTGTAGAATTAAAATGCAAATATTCGCAGTATATAAATTGCAAACATATAATAAGCACCTAAACACAAAAGCCCTAAGTTCATAGGTTCGGCATGACGACTTAGGGAGTCTACCCTTCCTATTGGTATGTGATCGGTCACCATTTCTATTAAGTTATGTCTTTCATCCAGCACAAATTCATCATCTCGGTAACATATTCGGTTGTTTTATTGCTTTTTAAGTTAAGTTATCATATTTAATAATTTATAGTATTGCATTGCATTTGGTTTAAAGTTTATGTAAAAAGATCTTATTTATGCTTCGATTTGGTAGTGTTAGTGTTGCAGGTTGATGCATAGGTTCAAAAGGACTAAAAGCTGAATGTTGGATGCTCCGGAAAGCCAAAAGTTGAAAAATCAGGATCAACACGGGCGCCTGTGTTAATCAACACTGCCCGTGTTGATGGGCCTGCATCAAAGAAAAAAGCTACGTCAGCCAGTGAATCAACACGGGCACCCGTGTTAATCAACACAGCCCGTGTTGATAGGCCTAGGCAGAATTTGAACCTTACGTCAGTCAGTGAATCAACACGGGCACCCGTGTTAATCAACACGGCCCGTGTAGCTGGATGCGGACAGAAACTTCACTTTTTGATCTGTTTTACTCTGTCTTGTATTAAGGGTATTTTGGACTTTTTGTGGACACTAAGACTGATGCTAATACTATTTAAACAAGGTTTGTGGAAGGAGAGAAGGACTTTTTGACAGATTAGAGAAAAGAATACAATAGAAGATTGGAGAAAGCAAGGGTTTGGGAGAGAAGAAGATCTTCATGAACGGAAGCAATTGAAGATTCAATCTTCTCCAATTTCTTGTATTGTCTTTATTCATTATTATGTTTTCTTTGAATACTATGAGTAGCTAAACCCCCCAATGCTAGGGGGTGGCTCTGATTTCATTTTGTAATAACTCTGAGTTTGCAATTGCAATAACAATCATGTTTTTCATTGTTGATTTATTCTCTTGATGTTTCTAATGCTTTTCCTTTCGGACAAATCGGAATTGATGTATGATTATCATTTAGGTTGGACAACCATTGATAATGCTTTCATGAGAATATGCTATAATTGATATTACCTAGGACTAGGATTACCTTATAGTAAAAGGATATTCTTGATAACTTAATTGCTTGATTTCATTGTAAATCTCTAAGGACTTAGGGTTTAGGATGAAGGATCAAAGGTTTTTTCACTAAGGTCTTAGGATCAAACAACCTTAAGAACCAGTAATTGATTATTGAAAATAAGTTGTTGCAATAGAGATTTTAGAGTTGTTACATTGTCAATCATCCACTATCCCTAGCATGTTACTCATATTTGTTAAAAAGTCAATTTCATTTACTGCTTATTTTACTTTTCGCTAAGTGATAATAACCAAACAAAACCCAATTGAAGTTTTTGTTTAATTGAACTTTGAATTGAACTCATCATTCTTGCGCAGTCCCTGAGATCGATATTCGGGGAATTTTCCCTATTATTACAAGAGGCAAAATAGTACACTTGCTATTTTACCGATCAAGTTTTTGGCGCCGTTGCCAAGGACTGCCATAATATTGAGTTTAAGTTGAGTTCAATTAGAATTTTGTTGCTCTGCGACAAAAATTTGATTTTCTGCACATTTTTTTTTCTAATTCTAATATTTGTCTAATCTGTGTATGCGAGGTAAGGCCTCAGCTGAATTTCTTTTTGACGCAGAAATTGAAAGAACCTTGCACGCAAGGCGTAGACAAGCTTGTCAAGAGAAACTGGAATCTGAAGAAGAAGTTGTGACAGTTCATTCAGATTCTGAAAGTGAAGAGGAAGTTATGGGCGAGAATCCACCTCCACCCGAGAGACTTATCGGAGACTATGGTGCTACGAACACACCGGGTGGTAGACTAACAATTGTCAACCAACCGGTAAATGCGGCAAATTTTCAATTGCATCCGAGCACAATAAATCAGCTAGAAAGAAAACCTTTCATCAGGAAGGTTAATGAAGATGCAAACAAGCACCTACAGAGGTTTCTTACCATGAGTACGACTTTAAAAATTGAAGGGCATACAGAAGAGGCGAAGAAGCTGAGAATGTTCCCATTCACCTTGGCCGAAGAAGCAGAAAGTGGTTCTATTCTCTTCCAACGGGCAGCATTACATCATGGGAAGAGATGGAAAAAGCTTTCTTAAATGAATATTTTCCTGCATCTGTATTTATAAGGAAGAGGTATGACATCCTGAATTTCAAACAGAAGGAGGGTGAACTCTTAGGAGATGCTTACAAAAGATTCAAAAGAGTTCTAATAGCATGTCCCACTCATAATATGGACAAGACTGAACAGATGTAAGTATTTGTCAATGGGCTCAGAATGAAAACAAAACAGTTGATTGATACAGCAGCTGGAGGCTCAACAAATTTCACAACAGCCTCCGGCATCATAAAAATCATTGAAGCAATAGCTGCAAGTGAGCATTTGGAGCTGTATGACAAGTGTGCTAGCAAACTGGAAGGAATCATTGATCTTAAGCTGGAAACTTCAAAAATTCGGGTTGAAGATGCTATAGCTGCAGAAGTTGAAAAGAGATTAAAGGCTATGAATATAGGTACTCAACAGGTTGCCCAAGTCCAACAAGCTCAACCTGTAATCTGTGAAATTTGTAATGGCCCTCACCAAACTGTGTGTTGTGTTGCTACTCCCAAGCAAATTGAAGAAATCAAATTCTTGAGGCAAAACAATCCGTATTCTAACACCTATAATCCAGGGTGGAAGAATCATCCCAACTTCGCTTGGAAAGATCAACAACAAAATCCTCAGAAGGCAGAGTGGGAAGTAACTATTGAGAGATTGGCTGGACAATGCTCTCAGTTTCATGAAGAAACAAGAAACAACCACAAAAACACCTCTGCCTCAATTAAAAATCTTGAAGTTCAAGTGGGTCAAATAGCACAGCATCTCACTTTACAGGCACAAGGTACCTTTTCGAGTTCAATTGTGAAAAATCCGAAAGACCAAGATAAGATTAATGCTGTTACTACAAGAAGTAAGAAAGTGGCAGAATCCGATCAAGAAAAAGAGGAAATAGATGATCCCATGGTAATAGAGGTGGATTTGGAAATAAGAGAGAATCCAAAAGAGCCAGAAGTTGTGGTACCGCCGGGTAAACCATTTGAAGAAAAAAATAAGAAAGTTGTTGAACCGGTGATCAAACTTCCTTTCCCTTCCAGAGTGACAAAGAAGAATTCAAAAGAGAAAGACTTTGAGAAGTTCACTGCCTTGTTCAAAAAGTTAGAGGTAAATCTACCCTTCTTCGAAGCACTTGAGCACATGCCCTTGTATAGGAAATTTATGAAGGAGGTGATGGCGAAAAAGAGATCATTGGGAGGAGAACCAAAAATTGAAACTAAGAAGTGTGGTATAGTCTCGTCAGCAAGAAAGATCCCAATCAAGAGGAAAGACCCTGGAGCAGTAGCGATACCATGCACTATCAAGAATATAACATTTAAAAAGGTACTCCTCGATTCTGGTTCTAGTGTGAGTTTAATGCCTCTGTCCATTTTCAAAAAGCTTGAATTGGAAAAGATTAGTGAAAGTAAGACACAGTTAAGGTTCGCCGATCACACCATTAAGAAATCCTATGGGGTAGCTGAAGATGTACTAGTGGAAGTTGATAAGTTTGTATTCCCTGTTGACTTCCACATCATGGACATTCCTGAAGACGAAGAAACTCCTATCCTTCTTGGGAGACCATTTTTGTCGACAGGCCGCTGCAACATCGACATTGAAAAAGGGACACTGACGCTGAAATAATTTGATGAAGAAGTAACCTTGAAGATGTTAGGAGTTAAGAAACATAGGGCGGTTGTAAATGATCAAACTTCTGGTGGTATGACAGAAAGTGAGGAAAAAGACAAAAAGCCTAAACTGCTCCAAGAAAAAGTGTCAAGCATAGTCTCTCTGGTGGAACCAACTCCTATAGCCACCAAATGTTCTAAAAAAAAGAAAGGTGAAGAGATGAATAGGGAAAGTGAATTGAAGAGAAAAGTTGTCCATACTTTCATCATCATGAGTTTCTGATTGCGGAGGTGAAAAGCAACCAGGTGTGGAAGAGAAAATACCCTCCATAATAAAGGGTAATGGACCGTCGAGCCATGCGACGTTAAACGAAGCGCTTTGTGGGAGGCAACCCACACTTTTAATAATTAATTTGTTCTTTTGTTTTGTTTTATGTTAGGTAATAAAAAGGGATTTCTCTGGTGAAAGCTTGAAAGCGGCAACTGGAGTTGATGTACCCTATGTGAGTCATTTCCGCAGTGGGCTAAAACATTGACGTCAATGTTTAGTTCAAGTGTGGGGGGGTTTTCTTGCATTTCTTTTGTTTCTGTTTTTATTTTGTTTTTAGCATTTCTATTCGTCTTTGGTATACCATTGTGTTACAGAGTGAGAGATAGTTGTTGGATGAACCCAAGATTGATAGATAGTGGATGAAAGATACTCCCCATACTTGATCTCTCGAGGCACCCTGAAAGTTGATGCAGCCATGAAATGATAAAATTAAAGGTTGGACGCGATTTGGTAACACCAGACCGAAATGGTTGTATGGTATACTCGAGTCGGAAAAGAAACCACATGACACGAGGAGGGTTCAGAGCTTGTAAGCATAACCAACATGGTGAGAGTACAAAGGCCAAACACTAAAATATCATCATGAGAGTTCAGTCAGGTATGACCTTATCACTCTGATTTTGCGTATGTTCTTTTTACACAGCACAACATGAGGACACACACTGAGGCATGTTGTTTGTTTAACCCTTAGCCTTTCTATCCATCCTTTACTTTATGTTTATCCTTTGTGAACCCCGTTGAGCCTTAGCCTTTTTGTTTGAATTAAACTCCTGTTCATCCGTAACTATACACTTCTTACCATTGTTCGGCATGATTGTTGTAAATTATAAAGTGTGCAAAAAGATAAGTTTGGGGTGGCAATTCGTAGAAAGAGAGCAAGTGTGTAAAAACAATAATAATAATAAAGAAAAAGAAGAGAAAAGCACTTGCCGTGACTAAAGACTCGAACATGCTCATAGAAAAAATTGAGTGAAGAATCAAAGTGAACCCCCAGGTTATTAGAAAAAAATGAGAAAATAACATGAATGTCGAATCCAAACCCTTTGTTATTCATCCGTTTGTTTATCCTACCGTACTTGAGCCCCGTTACAACCCAAAAGACCTCATAAAGTGTGTGGAATCTGTTTGTGTAGTGAAGATTGAGTAAATTCAAAATTAAGAGTTGATATTGCATACTTTGGTACTGTGAGTGCAAACACTTTAACCCCGAGAGATCTGGTGAGAGTGTGAAAAGTTTACAGGTAAAGAAGTCCTCTGATGTGAAAGTGTGGTAGATAGTTCGATTCAGGAAATCAGAAGCTTGATCGGGAAGGAAAAGCCAAGTTACGAAAAACACAGGCTGTGTTGTGGAGAGAAAAATTCGTGGGTGACCTCTTGATCCGCTGTCGCGCGCGGGTCAAAAACGAGTTAATTTTATAAAACTATAGTACGATGGTTACGGTAACTCGCGTATCGTCTCTCAAGGATTCCTATTCTTATTAACTGAATGTAAGTCGAAATTGGGGGGGGGGGGTTGGTTCGGGTTCGATTTATAGAAAAAGTGCTTAAAATAAGTGATTATAAAATAAGCTGTTTTGAAAATAAGTGATTAAAAGGCAAACGAATTCACTACTTCGGGTTCTACTTATCACCAATTGATACAACTACGATCTCTATCCTATTTGAACACAATATCATTCAACAAGCGTGATCGACATCGTAAGATACATATTCCTATTGCCGGATTAAGCATACGGTTAAAGATATCGCAATTTAACGGTTAAGCAGAGTTGAATTGCGATCAAAAGTCAAGAACATGTATCAATTCAAATTTAATCAACAATATTATAAGGAAATCGAATTAAGCAAACAATGATCATATAATATTATTGAAAGGAATAGAATTCTATTTGTAGTTATAACAATCTCAAAGTATTGAACCTGAATACAGTAAATTCGTCCGGAAGGTTTAGTTCTCCATAGCAAATCGTGAAAGCACTCAAAATTCGTGAATGGAAGATGATCATGAACAGTACGCGGCTGCTACCCTAAGGGGAAAGATTACAACCCGTTTTACAACCCAACTGGGTCAAACATACGACCCAGGCCCAAAACTAATTGACCCGAAACTTAACTAAAACTAGTGCTGCAATTCAACGAATATTCTGGCCCTTCTACAGTCCGATTCTGACTTCGACTCCAACATAAGAATTGTAGCTCTTTCTCTAAGCTTTCCGGCGATTATTAGAACGCCTCAATCGGACTCCTGGAACTACAGATATGATCGTTTCCGTGCAGACTGTTAAAGCTGAAAAATTAATACGAAAAACAAATAAGTGCAAAAATAAAATAAAATATAAAAACATATTAAAACATAAAAATAAATAAAACAAACCGAAGAAATGCTTGAGTACAAACATGGAAGAACGTGCATTAAAATGCACTGATCACCTCTGTTTAGTCTCAATACATTACTTGAGGACAAGCAATGAGATAAGTTTGGGGTTGTGATCGGTCACCATTTCTATTAAGTTATGTCTTTCATCCAGCACAAATTTATCATCTCGGTAACATATTCGGTTGTTTTATTGCTTTTTAAGTTAAGTTTATCATATTTATTAATTTATAGTATTGCATTACATTTGGTTTAAAGTTTATGTCAAAAGATCTTCTTTATGCTTCGATTTGGTAGTGTTAGTGTTGCAGGTTGATGCATAGGTTCAAAAGGACTAAAAGCTGAATGTTGGACGCTCTGGAAAGCCAAAAGTTGAAAAATCAGGATCAACACGGGCGCCCGTGTTAATCAACACTACTCGTGTTGATGGGCCTACATCAAAGAAAAAATCTACGTCAGCCAGTGAATCAACACGGGCACCCGTGTTAATCAACACGGCCCGTGTTGATAGGCCTGGGCAGAATTTCAACCTTACGTCAGTCAGTGAATCAACACGGGCACCCGTGTTAATCAACACAGCCCGTGTAGATGGATGCGGACAGAAACTTCACTTTTTGATCTGTTTTATTCTGTCTTGTATTAAGGGTATTTTGGACTTTTTGTGGACACTAAGACTGATGCTAATACTATTTAAACAAGGTTTGTGGAAGGAGAGAAAGACTTTTTGACATATTGGAGAAAAGAATACAATAGAAGATTGGAGAAAGCAAGGGTTTGGGAGAGAAGAAGATCTTTATGAACGGAAGCAATTGAAGATTCAATCTTCTCCAATTTCTTGTAATGTCTTTATTCATTATTATGTTTTCTTTGAATACTATGAGTAGCTAAACCCCCCAATGGTAGGGGGTGGCTCTGATTTCACTTTGTAATAACTCTAAGTTTGCAATTGCAATAACAATCATGTTTTTCATTGTTGATTTATTCTCTTGATGTTTCTAATGCTTTTCCTTTCGGACAAATCGGAATTGATGTATGATTATCATTTAGGTTGGACAACCATTGATAATGCTTTCATGAGAATATGCTATAATTGATATTACCTAGGACTAGGATTACCTTATAGTAACCAGATATTCTTGATAACTTAATTGCTTGATTTCATTGTAAATCTCTAAGGACTTAGGGTTTAGGATGAAGGATCAAAGGTTTTTTCACTAAGGACTTAGGATCAAACAACCTTAAGAACCGGTAATTGATTATTGAAAATAAGTTGTTGCAATAGAGATTTCAGAGTTGTTACATTGTCAATCATCCACTATCCCTAGCATGTTACTCATATTTGTTAAAAATTCAATTTCATTTACTGCTTATTTTACTTTTTGCTAAGTGATAATAACCAAACAAAACCCAATTGAAGTTTTTGTTTAATTGAACTTTGAATTGAACTCATCATTCCTGCGCAGTCCCTGAGATCGATATTCGGGGAATTTTCCCTATTATTATTACAAGAGGCAAAATAGTACACTTGCTATTTTACCGATCAGTATGTCCTAACAAGGGTCTCATGGGGCCGTTCGTAGCCTCCGAGACTTTTTGTCTCTTTGGATTTTAGAACAACTCGTTTGCCCATGAGGTTCGAGTTTTAGGGGTAGGTTCTCAAAGAGATCACTCAAATGCCAAGTCCTGCCCTCAACAAAGTCAAGCCTCGTTTTTGACATTTCCGGATATTCAACCCACTCTGAGTGGAATTATCAATAAGACTCGTAGGCGATGCAAGTACCCCTGTGTCATACCCTAATTTTGACCCCCCTTAGATGTCTCACTTTCAGGCTTTTCATCAGAATCAAAACAGATACTCAGAACAGTCACTTGTTCATCTGGTGCTTAATCGAGGATGTTCAGAAACAAAAGAGCTCAGGCAAAGGATCAATCAATAAAAGGATTATTCTCTAATACAATCATAGGACTCAAAAAGCTTCATTCTATTCACCTATGATTGATTAGACACCCAATCATCTGGGCCCAAGTTTGCTTAGTTCACTAATCTAGGGTTTTGAGTCCATCAGGGACTGTAATCAGGGATCACATTTGGGAAACCCTAAAAAGCTCTAGGACATCTATCAATTGGTTCAAATATCTTCAATTTGTTCATATGATATTACCCATTGGACATTACACTTCAATTCAAGATCTACAGTCATCAATTTCATCTGGTCGACAATTAGGGTTTTTAACCTAATTCACCTGGGCAGTTGACTTTTAATCAGGATATGGATCCAAAACTCAAAACATGGTTCAAGAACTTCCATTACCTCAATATAATTCATTCACATCACCCATTTGAGGAAGAGAACTTGATTCATCACAAAAGTCCAAGATTTCACTTCATCTGGAAAAAGTCAACTATACAAGATTATCTTTGACTTTTAGGATTTTTGGCCAAACCATGACTTTTTAAGATCAATATCATCAATATATGATTATTAGAGTCATTTGGAAAAAGAAATTCAAGAAAATCCATCATGGATCAAAAAGTCAGGAATTAGGGTTTTTAAGGGCATTATGGGAACTCAAAATTTCACCTACACAATTCAAAAAACTTCCAACATGAAAGTTGTAGATCTTGCAAAATAAAACAACATCTTACATAGCATCTTTTTTCAAAAGATCAATCATTTGAGAGATTTAGGTTTTGGAAGTTATAGGCCTTAAAAACTTAGAAATTTTTCTAAGTGTTTTTGACCTAGTTTTCTTCCAACTTTAGGCTCATTTTTCACAATTTTCCCAAATGATTCTGAAGAAACCCCAATCTAATGAATTTAATTAGATGTTTAGGGCTTTCCAATTTGTGCTCAACCTCCTCCAAATTCATTTTGAGCTAGGATTTATGCTTGTTCAAAGTTGGCCTCATGGAGTAAAATTATAGGTCATGTACAATTTGAAACTTTGCAATTTTGTGCAAATGGCTTCACTAAATGATGTTACACGACCCATAATACATCTGCAATCATACCATACATCCATTTTCATCATTGCATAAGGATTGAAGAATATTCCCAAAAACAAAGGCATGTGATTATGTAATGATTACATTTGGGAATTTATGGCAAATGGATGAATCACCAAAGGAATCTCTTCCCAACAAATTGGAGCTCACTTCTTCATCAGAATTGTCCCCTAAGATCAAGCAAAACCGATGGCTAGGGAGTGGTATCAAAGAGCTCATCATTGCACTTGGAATATTCTTTGAATTCCTTCATGGCCAAGAAACCAAACTCACTTCACTAAGCAAGCTTACTATCTCCATTTGCTCTGAAAATTTTACCTATAAATACAAGTGCATACCTTAGTATTAAACACACCAAAGCAACTCAATTCCTTGCTTTCTCCTTCTCTCTCTCATGCTTATGGTTTTTCAAAGTTCTTTGGCAAGAAGAATCGATTTCTTCAAACCAGAGCTCTTCTTTGAGAAGTAAGCATTCTAGCATCTCAAAGAGGTTCATTAGAGGTGATCCAAGCACCTGGATCACTTCTGTAAGTGGAGTAACACCATAGCCACTTTCATTTTGAAGCTCGAGCAGTTGGAGGTCTGTAGCATAACTCAAAGGGTGTCAAGCAAGTCTAAGCATCCAAACATGTTCCTTAGGATGCATTGAAGCCATTCAGATGGTCGCAGCCTATCTGTAAGTGCATAATCACTACTTTCCATTCTCACTTGAAGCTCAACTAGAAGGGGTCGGGTAGAACAATACTGAAGCATTCAGGGTGCAATAAGTATTCAGTTAGCATCACTGAGTTCCAAGGAAGCTTTTGGGATCATTCATATAAGCCCAGGTGCTCCCCATCATCCTCACGACCTTCAGTTTCAGAGGTAAGTTTTTGAACTCCACCTCTTTAATTCACGTACCTATTTTGATAAAGCTCGATACCAGTTCATTCAGTGTCATTAGAGGATCAAAAGTCCTCTACTCTCATGCATTTATTCATCAGCATCATCATTTAATTTGATTTTTGAATTTTAGGGTTCTTCACGTATTTTGTTTAATTCAGTAGATATAGTTAATATAAATTCATGTTAGTTATATATCTGGAATCATGAGTGAATTTAGAACAAGTTTGTTGTTTACACTTTGGTCATTGGTTGAGAATTGAGAGATCTAGAAATTCAAAAATCCAAAAGCTAGAGGTTGAAGATGACAATGGTGGTGGCGCGCAAAATTCAAATCCAGGGTAAGAGTTTATTTTATTTTGAGTGGAAGTTGTTTTATAAACGACTACAACGTTATAGCCCAGTGGTAAAGAGAGTTTGTGAAAAGCGTGTGCCAAAGGTCTGGGGTTCGAATCCCCCTCGCCCCAGACCTTTTGATTTTATTTCTTTTTTTGTTCTATGCACTTGAATAACATATGTATTGCAATGGAGTTACTCCTCTGACACCAAGCGCGCGTTGGCCCAGTGGTGTTGTTTTGAGTAGTTGATTGCAAGGGCATGGGTTCAAACCATGGTGAGACCAAAACATCTTTTTTATCACTATTTTCTTTAATTTTCTTCATAATTTCAACCAATTAACTCACCTATCAAATTAAATCATTTTCATTTCATTTTTCACAAACTTTTCATTTAATATATCTATTTTATGAATAACCCAAAAAATCACAAAAATATTACTTATTTGATATATATTTTTTAGGTTTAAAATAACATATTTTTAAGTATTTTAAAATACTTTAAATATAATTTTATCTTGATTTTCAAAACCTAATCTCTTGTAAATATTTTTGTGATAAAACCCTAATCATGTAGGTCTTAATTAGGTATAGACTTTGTCTAAACCCTAATTAAGTTGACTTTTGTCAATTTTCAAAACTGTTTTCAAACCTTAATTAAACAGACGACTAAGGTTTTCAAACAACAAAACCTTGTGTCATTTCAAATCTTTCAAATGTTTCTCATAAACAGTAAATAAATTATCTTTGAGCCTCTAATAGAGTGTAAGTCCCAACACCTTTTTCTTTTCTTAGTTTGTTTTCAAAAACTGTATTTACAAAATCTTCTTTCTGTTTTCAAAACATTCTTCTAGTATTTGAAGGGCATTATTCCCGGTGAAACTCTTCAGATACCTATGTGACCTTTGTCCATATTCACTTCTTCTGTTTTCAAAAACCTTTAACTGGTTACAAATAAATATTCAACTGTTACCAAAAATTGCAGGTGAGGTTTTGTACATACATCTTCAAAGGCCTCCACTCCATCCAGGTTAGGCTTTATAGCTTTTAATTTACAGTCTTTATTTAAAATTACTGTCAAAATATAAACTGTTTATATATTATTTAGAACTACGTTTGAGTATAAATCTTAGGACAGTTAAACTATATATATATATATATATATATATATATATATATATATATATATATATATATATATATATATATATATATATATATATATATTATAGGAATATGGCCTAGGATTGAGAATGTCTTCCCGGTGAAGGCTCTTTCCTAATTAGAAATCTTTAGTTCAAACCCTCAAGATGAATTATTCCCGGTGAAACATCTTGAAAAAGCCTTAGAACCCAAACTAGGACACATCCACCCAAGAGGAATTATTCCCGGTGAAACCTCTTACCCTTTTTTCTTAGAGCCAAAATAAGTTCAAAACTACATAGCTTCCTCTTGTGCTATAACAAGGACCCTCGATTAGCCTCCTCTTGGGCTTTGTACAAGGACCCACAGGCTTCTTAAAAGCATTTCCAGCTTCCTCTTGAGCTTGTATACAAGGACCCATCAGATTTCTTATAAACATAGGAACAGGTCTTTAGTCACCTTTTAGCCTACCCTGGTGAGTTTCTTTTACTTTTCAAACCAGACTTTAAACAAGCTAAGATTGTCTCAATCTCATATTGAGCACACCTTTTGGAATGAGAGACATGGACAGTCTCTATCACCCTTATCTTCATTAATCTTCCTTAGCAGAGTCTAGGATCCATATTTGTTTATCTTTGGTCAGTGTCAGCCTCAACCTTGGGCTTCATACAAGGCATGAAATAATGACTTCCCCAGTTAAGAGTCAGCCACAATTCTGAGCTTTGTACAGAACACCAAATAAAATCCATCAAATAAATGCTCTCAAGCTAGAGTCAGCCTCAATTCTGGGCTTTGTACAGAACACAAAAACTCCTTAGTTTAAGTCCATCCCCAGTAGAATTACCTCTCAGAGTCAATAAAATAATAAATCAATCAAAAGCCTCAAGCTTGGGCCTCATACAAGCCAGCTAGAAATCAAATCTTTCAAACAGTAGGTAGACATAGCTTATCTCTATAGAAAGATATTTCTCCTATCTCACCACATTCAAACAAACAAGCATTTCAATTTCAATTTCAACTTCAATTTCAATTTCAAACATTCTCCCATTTAGGACTTTGAAAGGCATGCTCTGAGGCAAACAAACCCAGACTTGTACACTTTCCCTAATTTGGATGAGAATCTTTCTTTCATTCAAGAGACACGTGACTGGCATACTCTCAAACATACAAGTAAGGTCCCTCTCTTAATGAAATGAATTCAGCTTTTCTGTCACTTTAAAAATGTACAGAGATTTAATTCAAGCTTCAACCTTGAGCTTCAAGCAAGGCACCAAAAAATCATTAATTTCCCTAATTAGTTCTCCGAACTACAAAAAGCTCTGACTTCCATTAGGGATATGTAGGCATGAGGTTCACAAGGAATCTCAGCGAGCTAATAAAATACCAAAAATAGTCAGTCTGTCTGTCTTCTTTTCAATTCAATTCAATTCCTTCTCCTAACACAAAGGAGAAACTTTCCCAATCATTTAGCAACAAACACAATCACATTGACAAAGAGAAGGTTCCCATAGAGTACTACGGATATGTAGGGTGCTTAAACTCTTCCCTATGTATAACCAACCCCCCGGACTCCAGAATTTCTAGTCTAGGTGAATCCCCACACTTAGCAAACTCCTAGGGTTTATTTGAGATCTTTTTCCCCTCTCCTACTCGTAGGATAATTAAAAAGTTCATGTGATATCGTAGGAAGAACTGAAACAAAATTCATCCCGCACCGGGCGCATTCTCCTTCCAAATTCTGCGTGAAGGGTCTAGCGTGCCGTCCTCCCAAGTGAAACGGGGAGGTAAAGAAAACGACACCACAGAAAAATGGCGACTCTGCTAGGGAAAGTAATAACCTTGGTTTTTCATCCAAACCAATGGTTGACCTGTGCTGGTCCAGCCCCCAATGAGGAATTAGGGATGCCAAATTCCCCCTCAAACAAGAGAGATCCTGCCTAACCTCTGTGTCATTTCATGTGATTGTTGCATATATATTTGTTTATTTTGTTTGTTCTGTATCGGGAAAGGGCTTGATTCCCCCTTGTGGTGAGAAATCCTATACCCGGATTTGAGTGCAACATAAGATAGGATGGAGGATGTCTTCTCGGTGAAGGCCCTCTAATCTTGGTTCCCAAATCTACTCTTGGGATTTGCCTGGCTGGTTGTGATTAACTGCGCCAATGCATTCCGAGACTGATTTGTACCAGGAGAACCTAGAAACATATTAACCCCACTTAAAGCCTTTTTTAGGACATAGAGAGGTGATTACGAAAGTAATTGTCATGCAGATATTACACTCAGAGAAAACTCTCTTATAGATACTAGTCAACGTATCTTTAAGTTTGAGCAAAAACTCTGAGACCCCTAGAAACCGTTCTACAGGTACAAAAATCCTTATCCTTAGTTTACCCTGGGGCGAGGTTCGCGTTATGACTCCATGACCACTATACCCTTCTACGCCATGTTTGTTAAAAACTCTTGTGTGTGCATTCATGCATTCATGCATCATTCATAATAATTAAAACCATAGAGTCTTTTTCGAGTCGTTTTTCAAGGAAACTAAATAACGAACGTTTTGAACTTCATAGAAAGAGAGAAACGGAGAAAGGACTTAAGGATCTATACCATGGATTACGGAAGAAAGAGAGCTAGGAAATACACCTTCAAAATTCCTAAGGTCGAGGAATTGGAAAAGCTCAGAAAACTGGTGGTCAACCCCCAGGCTTTCAAGGAGAAGTATGGAAAACTTTTGCCTCTTCTCAGCACTAACATTGTGGATGGAATCCTTCCCACTTTGGTACAGTTTTACGATCCAACGTATCACTGTTTCACCTTTCCAGATTATCAACTCATGCCTACGTTGGAGGAGTAATCTCGTCTGATTGGAATACCCGTGTACACGCAAGATGCGTACTCCGGTTTGGAAAAGAATCCTGACGACATTATCATTGCTGCAACTACTCCCTTAAACGTAGTCGACATCAGAACTCATATGGTGAGTAAAGGAGGAATTCAAGGATTACCCTCCAAGTTCATGTTTGATCAAGCTCGGTACTTCGTCAGCATCCAAGATATGAGCGCTTATGAGGAAATCTTGGCTTTGCTTATCTACGGATTTTTTTTGTTCCCTAACATTAACGACTTCGTTGACATCAACGCAATTAAGATCTTCTTAATTGGGAATCCAGTTCCAACCTTGCTTGCGGATGCTTATCACTCTGTGCATTCAAGAAACCTGCAGCGAGGAGGATTAATCACATGCTGCGTACCGTTGCTATACGAATGGTTCGTCTCGCACCTGCCAGAGTCTAGCACTTTCTGGAACATGAGGGATGGCCTTTACTGGTCACAGAAAATCATGTCCCTCACTCATTCGGACATTGAGTGGTGTAGTCCTGACAACGACGAAACCAAGATCATCTTCAGTCGCGGAAGTTATCCCAACGTACCCCTTATTGGAACTAAGGGAGGAATCAGTTATAATCCAGTTTTAGCCCGTCGTCAATACGACTATCCCATGAAAAATATACCAAGTAGTATTCAATTGGAAGGTCTGTTCTTCAAGAACATCGACGATCATGGCAACATGCTGAAGAAGGAAATTGTCCAAGCCTGGCGTCTTGTTCACACAAAAGGGAGAAGATTGTTAGGAAAACATCTTTGCATCTCCCTGGATCCTTACCTTCAATGGGTACGTGTCAGAGCATTCAAGCTCAGAATGACATATCAGCGTCAAGAACCTATTCCCCTAAGGGAACCAATATCCCTTTTCTCCATCGATGTTGAGAAGTTACAAGCGGCATTAAACAAGGTATGCCAAGAAAGGAATGCTTGGAGGAACAAGTATCGAATCGTCAACACGGAAAATGTTGAGATTCAGCACATCCTAAGAAGGAAGGATGAGTTACTTGAAGTGCTCGACTGACAAGTGACACAATCGTCACTTTCTCATCATATCCGTCCTGCTTCCTGGATCATCGATCAGCTCACGTCAGAGAATGCTCAGTTCAAGAAACAGAAGAAAATGTTAGAACGTGAAGTCGGCTCTTCGTCAAAGTTTTAGAGTCCTTTCTCTCTGTTTCTCTGTATTTCCCTTTTCAAAGTGTGTAAAAAACGGCATTTTCGCTCTATTAATAAAAAGTTTGATGTTTCATAACGTAATTATGGTGTTTCCTTGAAAAATATTAACTTAATTACACATCATGCATCGGTTTAAGTCATACGCACTGACACGAGAATTGTCGCGGATCTAATAGTCACTTTCCTTTCTCCAGAAAGAGAGGAGGAGAAGGAGGTGAACCAAGACATTCAAGCTATCTCATCCATACAACACTCGTTCAAGTCGCAAGAAAAGAATGGAAGACTTTGAACTAGAGAATGGAGAACTCAGAGAAGAGGTTACTACTCTCAAAGACGCTGTTGAAAGACTCAATAGTATGATAGAAGCCCTGGTGGTTGCGCAGAATCAACCAACGCCAGAAGAACCACAAAGGACTGTGGTTTTCGAGATTGTTTCTACTCCTATTCCTCAGTATACCATGCCACCCAACCGACCTTGGGGCATGCCGTATAACTTTATTCCATAAGGGTATATACCCCCAGTTTCTGAAGTTCCAAGAGCTACAACGGAGATGCATCCACCGGAGGTTTACAGACCTCTGGAAATTGAAGTTCCAAGAGCAACGGCAATGGGTTACGCATAACAAAATGCTGAGATTCCAAAATCTGCTATCATGGCTTCTCCACAGCCGATTGTGCATACTTTTCCTCCATCGGGCGGACAAGTATATCATCACGCTCCCAGTGAGGACGCTGGCGTGTATGAAAGATTGGACGAGTTCCAGGAACAGTTTCTGCAAATGCAGAAGGAACTCAAGGCTCTCCGAGGACAAGATCTATTTGGAAAGAATGCTGCAGACCTCTGTCTGGTTCCAAATGTTAAGATTCCTCACAAATTCAAAGTACCAGATTTCGAGAAGTACAAAGGAAATTCATGCCCACAAAGTCACCTCGTGATGTACGCTCGAAGAATGTCAACTCAGACTGATGATCAACAATTGCTCATTCATTATTTTCAAGACAGCCTGACTAGTGCTGCACTCAAATGGTATATGAACTTGGACAGTTTAGAGATTCGTACTTTTCGAGACCTCGGAGAGGCTTTCGTCAAACAGTATAAGTACAATCTGGATATGGCTCCCGACAGAGATCAACTTCGGGCCATGACCCAAAAGGATAGAGAAAGCTTCAAGGAATACGCTCAGAGATGGCGTGAATTTGCTGCTCAAATCTGTCCACCACTTGAAGAGAAAGAAATGACAAAAATCTATCTCAAGACTTTGAGTCCATTTTACTACGGACGAATGGTCGCCAGTGCACCTAGTGACTTTACAGAGATGGTAAACATGGGTGTACGTTTAGAAGAAGCAGTTCGAGAAGGACGCTTGAACAAAGAACCAGAATCTTCTATTAGTCCAAGGAAGTATGGAAGTTTTTTCCAGAAGAAAAAGGATCAAGATGTCAGCAATGTCTTGCACAAAGTAAAGAAGAAGTTTTCACCTCAAGTTGCTACAATAACTCCGGTTGTTAACTCAGCGCCAGCTTATCAACCTCAGGTTTCGTAACAACCATTTCAACAAAGGTCACAACAACCTCACCAGCAGGTTCGACCTCCAAATTACAACAATCGGGTTTCAAGGTATCCTCCTTTTGACCCCGTACCAATGCCTTATGCGGATTTGTTTCCAACACTACTGGCGAAAGGAATCATTCAGACAAAGAATCCTCCAAATCCTGCATATGAATCATCACATTGGTTCAAGGCTGACCAATCTTGTCCTTATCATAAAGGGGCACCAGGTCACAACATTGAGAACTGTTTCAGTTTCAAGGCCGACGTTCAAAGATTAGTGAAGAGCGGAATGCTATCCTTCAAAGATACTAATCCTAACGTCCAAGCAAATCCTTTGCCGCAGCATAAGGAAGCTTCAGTAAATCTGATAGATCAGCACCCCAATTTCATTCAAATCTACGACATCCGTTAGATAGGGGAGAATCTTGTCAAGATGCACGCTAGACAAGCTGGGTACGGCCACATACCACCTCACGACTACTTCACATGCGAAATTTATCCAAAGAATAATCAAGGATGTGCTGTAGTTCAAGCTGCATTACAAGAACAAATGGACTTAGGATGGATTCAACACATCCGAGTCAAAACTGAATGCGACATCAACATGGTTCAAGGATGTCCAGGAGAATACAAAATCTACAAAGTTGAAAATCTCGAAGGATCGGTAGTTAGGTTCCATAAGACTTTAAATGGACTTGCCTACTTTGGAACGGATTTCCATCCTTACAGTAGATGCAGAGTCTGTCGAAGAAATTCACGAGGATGTTTGTATGTTCGCAACGACAATCAGAAATTGATGGATGACAATACCATTACAGTTCTTGCAAACAGAGAAGATGACGAAGTCTTTACCGTGTCTCCTCAAATTAATCAAGTTGAACCAATGCAAGTCAAGTATGACAGCGGGAAGACAACAATTGCTCCATTAGTCATCTACTTACCAGGTCCTGTACCGTATGAGTCCAGCAAGGCTATACCATACAAGTACAACGCTACATTCATTGAAAATGGTAAGGAAGTATCATTACCATCTGTTGTCAACATTGCTGATGTTAGTCGAGTCACCAGAAGTGGACGAGTCTTCAACCGAACAACAAAAAATGTGGAAAAACCTTCTGAAGAAGCACCACATAGGCAAGACAATCATCCGACTAATGTTGTTCAAGAGAAAGAAAATGATGAGATCTTGAAGTTAATCCAGAGGAATGAATACAACATTGTAGACCAGCTGCTACATACTCCGTCTAGGATATCTGTTCTCTCCCTACTATTGAGTTTTGAGGCTCATAGGGAAGCTCTACAGAAAGTTTTGGAACAAGCTTTTGTAGAACCAAGTGTTACTGTAGGACAATTCAATAGTATTATTGCCAACATCTCCGTAGGAACTAACCTGAGTTTCTGTGACGAAGATCTTCTTGAAGAAGGAGTGGACCATAACCTTCCACGTCACATCTCAGTTAGCTGCATGGGTGATGTTCTCACAGGAGTTCTAATAGACAATGGATCCTCTCTCAACGTCATGCCTAAATCAACATTGTCAAGATTATCCTTCAAAGATTACGCGCTAAGAGACAGTCATGTCATCGTCAAAGCATTTGATGGATCAAGAAAGTCAGTTTTTGGAGAAGTAGATCTTCCTATAACTATTGGACCTCAGACGTTCAAAATCACTTTCCAAGTGATGGATATTCCGGCACAATACAGTTGTTTGCTAGGTCGCCCATGGATTCACGAGGCTGGGGCAATTACTTCAACACTTCATCAGAAACTGAAGTTCATTAGAAATGACAAATTGGTAATCGTATGTGGAGAACGAGCTTTGATCGTTAGTAACCTGTCATCATTCTCCGACATAGAACCAAAAGAAGTCACTGGAACTAAGTTCCAAGCACTTTCCTTGGATAAGGAAACAGGAAAGGAGAAAGCAGCGTCTATTTCTTCCTACAAAGATGCAATCCAAGTTGTAAAGGATGGCACTACCAGTGGTTGGGGGCACATCGATATTCCTACCAACAACAAGAACAGAACAGGAGTTGGATTCTTTCCAACATCATCAAAAGCTATTCCAGGAATTGAGGTAGTTCTCCCAATTCAAGAAACTTTCCACAGTGGAGGTTTTCTTCAACCTGTTCAACAAACAGTCAATACCATCGGTACAGAAAACACCGATGAGAATTTTGAAGTGGAATGTATGTCCTACCTTCTCGAGGCAGGATACATCTCCCTATCAGAGTCTGATTCACCTTGCTGTTATCCAACTAAAGGATTTGAAAGTAAGACTCGACCAAGCAGTGACAAAGTTACCAACAGCTTCACCACCAGAAGTCATGGTTCATCAGAAGAAGTTCCTCCTATCCCCGAAGAAACTTGGGACACATTAGGAGAACCAAGCGGAAAATTCGACTACATGGTGAAATACTCCGCTCCTGAAAGTTCAAAAATTTCTCTTGAAGACATTGTTCCAACTGGATGGAACATTGATTATGAGTACCTCACTCAGCCAAAAGAGATATATAACCCTTGTTATTCATCATCATCGACTGGTGAAGTCATCATTGAGGATTATATCCCCAAGTCACCCATCGAGGCTACAGATTTAGAGTATACATACCTAGTCAATGCCATCTTAGGAGAAGAGCAAGACCAAAATTCAGAAGAGGATGATCTCGAAATTGTCTCCGACAATGAGTCTCTCCATTCAGAAGATTGGAAGTTTCCTCAGAAGAAAAACCGGCATACTCCACTTGGAAATGGGTATGCTCACACCGCTCAGTCTACTGAAGTAGAAGAAGATCGTCTGAGTGTTGCAAAGACAGTGGTTGGTAAATCAAGACCTACCACAGGCCAACTTAAGCCTAAGGTGCCAGATTACCTAGTGCACAATGGGGTTCGCCACTATTGGACAGCTGTTGAAGTTTCAACTGTTGTTCGCACTCCTAAGTAGGAACTTTCACCGTTATTTTGTCCTATCACCATAGCCCCGGTGAAGAGATGTTTCATAGGGCTTTGCATTTTACTATTTCTTAGGAAAATGTCCCTCTTTGCTTCGCCCAAAGCAATAGAGTTTTGTTTTATAGGGTCTTTGTTTCAAGAAGTGACTGTCAATAAATAAAAATGTCATTTTGTTCCTTCGTTAGTTTTTCCTTTTCTTTTTTCGGAAATTGGTAATCCTAAAAAACACCCTAAAAAACATCAAAAAATTCTATTAACTGCATACACCGAGTCTTCCCTCGTTGTCTAAATAAAATTTATCACACATATGCAGATTAATCATAAGATACCCCGTTGAAACGTACGACCGTATGACTTCTCCAAGCTTTGGGTTTCCTGTATTCGAGGCAGAGGAAAAAGAAGATCAACACTGGGTTCCTCGTCACTTCAGAATACCCTCAGTGGTTAGCTAACATTGTTCCCGTTCCTAAGAAAGACGGAAAGTCCACATGTGCGTCGACTACAGAGATTTAAACAAAGCTAGCCCTAAGGATGATTTTCCTTTACCACATATTGACATGTTGGTTGACAGTACAGCGAAATCCAAAGTTTTCTCATTCATGGACGGATTTTCGGGATACAACCAAATCAAGATGGCACCTGAAGACATGGAGAAAACAGCTTTCATCACCCCCTGGGGAACGTTTTGCTACCGCGTTATGCCTTTTGGACTAAAGAACGCAGGGGCAACATATCAAAGAGCCATGACTACACTTTTCCACGACATGATGCATAAGGAAGTGGAGGTTTATGTGGATGATATGATTGCTAAATCAGAAAATGAGGAAGATCACATACAAAATCTGACAAAGTTATTTCAACGCTTACGGAAGTTTCAGCTTCGCCTGAACCCCAACAAGTGTACCTTTGGTGTCTACTCAAGAAAACTTCTTGGTTTCATCATCAGCAAACGACGAATTGAAGTAGATCCAGACAAAGTTAAGGCAATTCAAGAAATGCCTTCGCCCAGAACCGAGAAACAAGTTAGAGGATTTCTTGGACGTCTGAATTACATCTCGAGATTCATATATCTCATGACTGCAACTTGTGCTCCAATTTTCAAACTTCTACGGAAAAATCAAAGTTGCGTCTAGACAGACGATTGTCAGATATGTTAGAACAAGATTTGTTCTGATCAATATTCTTAGTTTTGATGATAACAAGGATATGAATTTTGTGTGAGATAATGTGGTACTCTAATACATTGCAATTTCCCTTTCAAGAAATATATAAAGAGTATGCACAAATCAGCGCTCAAAAGCTTTGTCTCAGAAGGTTCAGCATGCAACATCAGAACATGGTCTGGCAAGACATCAGAAGATGGTCAAGGCAGAATCAGAACATGGGTCTATGGAAGCATCAGAAGAACTTGAGATCAGAAGCAGAAGCACTGAAGTTCTCATGGTATCACGCTCAGAAGCACTTCAAGGTCAGAAGAGAAGAAGATGCTTTGCACCAAGCTGTTTGACTCTGATGATATTCAAATATTATATACACAAACATCAGATCAGAAGAAAGTACAGGTGGCAGGCTACGCTGACTGACAAAAGGAACGTTGAAAGCTATTAAAGGCAACGTCAGTAGACACAGCGTGAACAAGGCTCGAGGTAGTTGACAAAAGCATGAAACATTAAATGCAATGCTGTACGGAATACGCAAAGCATTAAATGCTCCCAACGGTCATCTTCTCAAACGCCTATATAAATGAAGTTCTGATGAAAAGCAATGTTACCAATCCTGAATAAACTTATTCTGAAAAACTTGCTAAAACGTTGTTCAAATCAAAGCTCAGAAACTTTGTCTTCATCAAAGCTCACTACATTGCTGTTGTAATATATTAGTGAGATTAAGCTTAAACGTTAAGAGAAATATCACTGTTGTGATTATAGCTTTTCAGAAGCATTTGTAATACTCTTAGAATTGATTACATTAATTTGTAAGTAACTAGAGTGATCAAGTGTTGATCAGGATACTCTAGGAAGTCTTAGCTTGTGTCTAAGCAGTTGTAATTAGAGTGATCACGTGGTGGTCAGGATACTCTAAGAAAGTCTTAGCTTGTGTCTAAGCATTTGTTCCTAGAGTGATCAGGTTGTGATCAGGATACTCTAGAAGACTTAGTCGTGGGCTAAGTGGAAAACCATTGTAATCTGTTGCGATTAGTGGATTAAATCCTCAGGTGAGGTAAATCACTCCATGGGAGTGGACTGGAGTAGTTTAGTTAACAACGAACCAGGATAAAAATAACTGTGCAATTTGTTTTTATCGTTCAAGTTTTTAGAGTACACTTATTCAAACCCCCCCTTTCTAAGTGTTTTTCTATCCTTCAATTGGCATCAGAGCGCCGGTTCTAAGGTGCAAGCACTTAACCGTGTTTAGAAAAGATTCAGGAAGAGAAAAACGCTTCAGTAAAAGATGGCTGGTGAAGTTCAAACAAATCCAACTGCATCTACATCTGGCTCTGCTGAGCAATACAATGGTAACAATGGTTACACTAGACCACCAGTATTCGATGGTGAAAACTTTGAATATTGGAAAGATAAACTGGAAAGTTACTTTCTTGGTCTGGATGCTGATCTATGGGATCTTCTGTTGGATGGTTACAAACATCCTGTTAAAGCTACTGGTGTAAGGCTCACAAGAAGTGAAATGACTGATGATCAAAAGAAAGAATTCAAAAATCATCACAAATGCAGGACTGTTTTGCTGAATGCTATCTCTCATGCTGAGTATGAGAAGATATCTAACAGGGAAACTGCCCATGATATATATGAGTCATTGAAAATGACCCATGAGGGAAATGCTCAAGTCAAGGAGACTAAAGCTCTTGCTCTAATCCAGAAATATGAAGCCTTCAAGATGGAGGATGATGAAGATATTGAGAAGATGTTCTCAAGATTTCAAACTCTAACTACTGGATTGAGAGTTCAGGATAAAGGCTACACCAAGGCTGATCATGTAAAGAAGATTATCAGAAGCTTACCCAGAAGATGGGGTCCAATGGTGACTGCATTCAAGATTGCGAAGAATCTGAATGAAGTTTCTTTGGAAGAGTTGATCAGTGCCCTGAGGAGTCATGAGATTGAACTTGACGCAAATGAGCCTCAGAAGAAAGGTAAGTCTATTGCATTAAAATCTAATGTTAAAAAATGCACTAACGCATTTCAGGCTAGAGAAGAAGATCCTGAAGAATCAGAATCTGAAGAAGAAGATGAACTGTCCATGATCTCCAGAAGGGTAAACCAACTCTGGAAGAGCAAGCAAAGGAAGTTCAGAGGCTTCAGAAGCTCAAAGAGATTTGAACAAGGAGAATCTTCTGGTGACAGAAGATCTGACAAGAAGAAGGCTGTCTGCTATGAGTGCAATGAGCCTGGACATTACAAGAACGAGTGTCCAAAACTTCAGAAGGAGAATCCCAAGAAGAAGTTTCATAAGAAGAAAGGTCTTATGGCAACATGGGATGATTCTGAATCAGAATCAGAATCAGACTCTGAAGGAGAGCAAGCCAACTTTGCGCTGATGGCTACAGAAGATGATGGATCAGAATCTACATCAGAATCAGATTCTGAAGAGGTATTTTCTGAACTATCTAGAGAAGAGTTAGTTTCCAGTTTAACAGAACTTCTGGAACTCAAGGCTCATCTTAGTATCAAATACAAAAAGCTGAAGAAGCAGTTTGAATTTGAAACTAAGAAGCTGGAAGTGGAAAATTCTGAACTGAAGGAAAAAGTTTTAAATCTATCCAAAGATAGTGGATCTCCTTCTGAAACAGAAAAATCCATTCCTAGCATGAATCATATTCTGAAAGAATATGACTCGAGCTTCAGAAAGTTCTTATCTAGAAGTATTGGCAGAAGTCATCTTGCTTCTATGATATATGGTGTTTCTGGAAACAGAAGGTTTGGTTTTGGCTATGAGGGTGATACCTCACATAAATTTTAACCTATTGATGATCTGAAGATCACATACAAGCCATTGTATGATCAGTTCAAATATGGCCATGCACATGATATTAGGCTCACTTCACATGCACAGAAGTTTAACACTGTTCACACCAAGAAGCTTGTGACACATCCTAAGAAATATCATGCTGACAAACCTAAAGAATATCATGCTGTTCCTCCTGTTAAATATTTTGCTAAACCCAAGTTCAATCAGAACTTGAGGAGAACTAACAAGAAAGGACCCAAGAAATTGTGGGTACCTAAGGAGAAGATAATTTCTGTTGCAGATATCCTTGGCGGCAAAGAGGACAAAAAGCAAAATGTCATGGTACCTGGACTCTGGGTGCTCGCGACACATGACGGGAAGAAGGTCTACATTCCAAGACCTGGTGCTTAAACCAGGTGGAGAAGTCAAGTTTGGAGGAGATCAGAAGGGCAAAATCATTGGCTCTGGAACCATAAGTCTTGGTAACTCTCCTTCCATAACTAATGTACTTCTTGTTGAAGGATTAACGCATAACTTATTGTCCATAAGTCAATTAAGTGACAATGGTTATGACATAATCTTTAATCAAAAGTCTTGCAAGGCTGTAAGTCAGAAGGATGGCTCAATCCTATTTACAGGCAAGAGGAAGAACAACATTTATAAGATTGATCTTTCTGATCTTGAGAAGCAGAAGGTGACTTGTCTTATGTCTGTTTCTGAAGAGCAATGGGTCTGGCACAGAAGATTAGGTCATGCTAGTTTGAGAAAGATTTCTCAGATTAACAAACTAAATCTGGTCAGAGGACTCCCAAATCTGAAATTCAAATCAGATGCTCTTTGTGAAGCATGTCAGAAGGGCAAGTTCTCCAGACCTGCATTCAAGTCTAAGAATGTTGTTTCTACCTCAAGGCTGTTAGAACTCTTGCACATTGATCTGTTTGGCCCAGTCAAAACAGCATCTGTCAGAGGGAAGAAATATGGATTAGTCATCGTTGATGATTATAGCCGCTGGACATGGGTAAATTTCTTAAAACACAAGGATGAGTCTCATTCAGTGTTCTTTGAATTCTGCACTCAGATCCAATCTGAGAAGGAGTGCAAAATCATAAAGGTCAGAGGTGATCATGGTGGCGAATTTGAGAACAGATTCTTTGAGGAGTTCTTCAAAGAAAATGGTATTGCCCATGATTTCTCTTGTCCTAGAACTCCACAACAAAATGGAGTTGTAGAGCGAAAGAATAGGACTCTACAAGAAATGGCCAGAACCATGATCAATGAAACCAATATGGCTAAGCATTTCTGGGCAGAAGCAATAAACACTACGTGTTATATTCAGAATAGAATCTCTATCAGACCTATTCTAAATAAGACTCCTTATGAATTGTGGAAGAACAGAAAGCCCAACATTTCATATTTCCATCCTTTTGGATGTGTATGTTTTATTCTGAATACTAAAGATCATCTTGGTAAGTTTGATTCTAAGGCACAAAAGTGTTTCCTTCTTGGATATTCTGAACGCTCTAAAGGCTACAGAGTATACAATACTGAAACATTGATTGTAGAAGAATCAATCAATATCAGGTTTGATGATAAGCTTGGTCTTGAAAAACCAAAGCAGTTTGAGAATGTAGATGTTATTGATTGGCTGTATTTTTTGGTAAAACAAATAGTGTCTTTATCATGTCAAACCTGGTGTCATGACATGCATTGTTTTGAAGTTTTTCTTGTGCAGGCTTTTTCCTGATGTCAAGGCCGATGTCATGACATCCGAAGCTGCTGTGTTTTATTATGATCTCGTTATGGCTATTTGATCTGTTAAGACTTTGCGCGCCTCTTTTGGAAACTTTGGATATTGTTTTGTTTCAGAACAACGTTATGCGAGGATTATTTATAGGATCTTTGCTTTATGGAAATGGTTTTTAGGTTTAAAACTAATATTGGATCCAAGGCCCAGCTGCTGCAAGGTTATTTATAACAATTGAAGAAGCTGCTGGATATGTGTTTTTAGGGTTTGCCGTCCAGAAGTTTGTTGTGTTGTTTTTCGTTTGTGCACTAGCTTTCTTGTAAGCCAAACAATCATCATGATGATTGTCTTGGTCTAGGCGTTGTTGTTTTGAGTTGTAGAAGTACTCGAAGCTTTTAAGCAAGAGTACTATTGTACTTGATCAAAGCTTTTAAGCAAGATCAAGTTGTGTTTTTGAAGAGTGTCTTCTTATGTTATTAGTCTGATAGTTCTTCATCACTGCTGTGATTGAGGGGGAGTGAGTAGGATCTCTGGTCTAAGTTGTTTAGATTGAAGTTGCATTGGGTAGATATTAAGTGAAAGGCGTAATATTGTGTTGTATTACCTTGAATTGATATTACTTATAGTGGACTTCCTCCCTGGCTTGGTAGCCCCCAGATGTAGGTGTGTTTGCACCGAACTGGGTTAACAATTTTCCTGTGTTGTTTTCTGTTTACACTTTGTTCATTTAGTTAAAAACATTCAGATAGTGATGTCGTGACATCCTGTAAGACATCGCGTGTCTGAGTCCAGAATTTCAGAGAATTTTGCAGATTGTGATATTGATATATCAGAAGTTGAAGAACCAAGAAGCAAAGCTGCAGAAGCTGGCAGTCTCAGAAGCAATGGATCATAAGATCAAGTTGCTGTATCTTTAGAGAATCTCAGGATTTCTGAAGAGCCAACAGTCAGAAGATCACCTAGACTTGCATCAGCTCACTCAGAAGATGTGATCCTTGGAAAGAAAGATGATCCCATCAGAACAAATACATTCCTTAAGAACAATGCAGAATGTCAATTAGGTCTTGTTTCTTTGATCGAGCCAACTTCTGTTGATCAAGCTCTAGAAGATCCAGACTGGATAATTGCCATGCAAGAAGAGCTCAATCAGTTTACAAGGAATGATGTATGGGACTTGGTTCCTAGACCAAAAGGATTTAACATCATCGGCACTAAGTGGGTGTTCAGAAACAAGCTAAGCGAGAAGGGAGAAGTGGTAAGAAACAAAGCCAGACTGGTGGCTCAGGGTTATAGTCAGCAAGAAGGGATTGATTATACAGAAACCTTTGCACCAGTGGCCAGGTTAGAATCTATTCGTCTATTAATTTCTTTTGCCACTCAACACAACATCACTCTTTATCAGATGGATGTTAAGAGTGCCTTCTTAAATGGTTACATAGATGAAGAAGTTTATGTCCATCAACCTCCTGGTTTTGAAGACTCCATGTCTCCAAATCATGTTTTTAAATTAAAGAAATCATTATACGGATTGAAACAAGCTCCTAGAGCTTGGTATGAACGTTTGAGTTCTTTCCTTCTGGAAAATGGTTTCACTAGAGGAAAAGTGGACACTACTCTCTTTTGTAAAACATTTAAAAAGGATATTTTAATTTGTCAAATATATGTTGATGATATTATCTTTGGAACATCTAATGCTACACTTGGAAAGGAGTTTGCTGAGTCTATGCAGGCTGAATTTGAAATGAGCATGATGGGAGAACTCAAGTATTTCCTTGGGATTCAAATCAACCAAACTTCTGATGGAACCTATGTTCATCAAACGAAGTATGTGAAAGAACTTCTGAAGAAGTTTAATCTTTCTGAAAGCAAAGAAGCCAAGACTCCTATGCATCCAACATGTGTCCTAGGTAAGGATGAGGTAAGTAAGAAGGTAGATCAGAAGTTGTACAGAGGTATGATTGGATCTCTTCTATACCTAACTGCTTCTAGACCTGACATTCTCTTCAGTGTTTGTTTGTGTGCTAGATTCCAATCAGATCCGAGAGAATCTCATTTAACTGCGGTTAAGAGAATTCTGAGGTATCTGAAAGGTACTACTAATGTTGGTTTAGTTTACAGAAGATCCAAAGATTACAACTTAGTAGGATTCTGTGATGCTGACTATGCTGGAGATAGAATAGAAAGGAAGAGCACTTCTGGAAGTTGTCAATTTCTTGGAAGTCATCTGATCTCATGGTATAGCAAGAAGCAAGCTACTATTGCCCTCTCAACAATAGAAGCAGAATATGTTGCTGCTGCTGGTTGTAGCACACAAATGCTCTGGATGAGAAGTCAGCTAGAAGATTATCAGATATATGAGAGTAACATTCCTATCTTCTGTGATAATACTTCTGCTATATGTTTATCTAAGAATCCTATCTTACATTCAAAAGCTAAACATATTGAGATCAAACATCATTTCATAAGGGAATATGTTCAGAAGGGTGTTATATCTTTAACCTTTGTAGATACAGACCATCAATGGGCTGATATCTTTACAAAACCCCTTGCTGAAGATAGGTTTAAGTTCATTGTGAAGAATATCGGTATGGATTTATGCCCAGAATGAGAAGATGAGAAGATCTTATGTATGAGTATCCTCTGAAATGAGATTGGATTAGTCTTTTATAAGAAGTTCTGATTGTAATCAATTAGAAGTAGTGATTCTGTTATTACTAACGTTTCATTGTCTAAGTTGACTCAGAATCTCTTTAAAAGTAAAACAGCTGTAACTGGCTATCCAGATGGTAACCACGTGTTCACTATTTCTGGACAAACGTGCGTGCAGTTGAGGGGACGCCTACTTAGGTAACTGTGCTAATCACTTCTTTTGTCATTATTATCTCTCCTCACGTCATGTAACATTAAATGCCATTCATCATTTCTTTTATTGTCTTTTTCGTTTTTATATCCTTCAAACGTTTCCCTTCCCTAGAACGTTTCCTTCCTCACATTCCCTCTATTTATTTCTCCATTTCTTTGCATTCTTCAATCAATCTTTGCGCTCCCTCTCTCTTTCTCTCACTTTTCTATGAATATTTTTTGCATAAACCTTAGTTTATTCATCTTCAACCTAGCATTCACCATGAATCCGTCTTCAAGTTTCTCTCAAGAGGTTTCTCCACTGAAAACTTGCTTCAGTCCTCCATCAGTAATGGAAGTTTTGTGCAAATCTCATGTGGACGCTGATGATTTGGGTGCTTATGGTTTCAACCAAGATGCAATGGCGAAGGCTCAAGGGTGGTCGATCTATATGAATAGAACGGTTGGAAGGGTTGTCTGGTTCCAGGTTGAGAAACAAATCTCGGGGATCACTGACATTGATTCCAAGACGGATCTCTCAAGATTCCAAGAAGTCTCGAGTCAGATCTCTTCTGTGATGCTGTTATCAACATTTATCCAAAGGAAGAAGACCTTCTTGAGATATTGGATGATGTTAAAGATCATGTTCTTGACTTCTATGTTAAGGGAAAGCCCCGTTTGAGACATTAGCTCTCTTCCTGTGAACTGTCTCTCACTTCCTCCTTGAATTCATGCATCTCTCCTACAGTGGAGGTTCTAGTCTGGACAGGCATGCAGAGTTTCAAGCTTTCATGGCTAAACAAACTGAGAAGACCGCAGGGATTCATGATATGTTAGCTAAGATTATGTCTAAGCTAGGGTTGAAGTCCTTAAGTCTTTGTCGTTTTCTTTCCTTGTTGCATCTGTTTTCTGCATACATCTTTTGTAATCCTGCTTATTTAAATCAATGAAAAGTTTAATTCTGTTTCTTTCCTTTTTCGTTTTCTACATCTGAATCTTTTATATTCTTTTTGATGTTATGACAAAAAGGGGGAGAAAATATATGATAAATGATTTGATTAAATATTATCAGTTACCGGGTAAAAAGGCCCCACATTACTAACAGAACTTGCAAAGTTCTATGCTTTAAGTTGTGTTGTTGCAGGAATTGAAGATTCTCTTTAAAGATCAACATGAGAAGCAACAAGATGAATCAAGCTCTTGGATTCTTGAAGCAAGCTGAGTGCTATGAATCTTTAGAATCAGAAGCAAGAAGGACGAATGTTCAGATATTCTGATGATAGAATATGATCTGAAACATTATGTCTATTTGTTCTGATACATTTTATATGGATCTGATACATTCTATATGGCTTATATAGCTCTGATACATATTATGTGTTCTGAAACATATTTTATGTTCTGATTCATTCATGCTGACTTTTGTCGTTTAGTTTTGTTCTGTAACATTTCAGGATGTAGAGATGCTCTGATGATGTTCTGGTACATTCAATAATGTTCTGATACAATCTAGCATGAAGTGATGTAAGAAGAAATTCAAGCTCTGAAGCTGTCCAAATGGAAGCAAGAATCAGAAGCTGTGAATGTTCTGAAGATCAAAGAAATTCAAGTTCTGAAGCTGTCCGATGGAAGCAAGAATCAGAAGCTGTGAATGTTCTGAAGATCAAAGAAATTCAAGTTCTGAAGCTGTCCGATGGAAGCAGGAATCAGAAGCTGTGAATGTTCTGAGGATCTAAAGAAATTCAATGTTCTGAAGCTGTCCTATGGAAGCAGAAATCAGAAGTCATGAATATTCTGTAGATCAAGCACTGTGAACGTCTCTACTGAAATACTCTGGGAAGTCTTTCATTTATAAAATTCTTCTAGTATTAATTTTAGGGGGAGATTATTCATCTCAGGGGGAGATTGTTAATCTCAGGGGGAGACATATTCACATGCTTATGCTATAGCTGTGTAATTTGTCTTTAGCCGTCTGCTCTTTCTGATCGCAAATTCATATCATTTATATATGTTTTTGTCATCATCAAAAAGGGGGAGTATGTTAGAACAAGATTTGTTCTGATCAATATTCTTAGTTTTGATGATAACAAGGATATGAATTTTGTGTGAGATAATGTGGTACTCTAATACATTGCAATTTCCCTTTCAGGAAATATATAAAGAGTATGCACAAATCAGCGCTCAGAAGCTTTGTCTTAGAAGGTTCAACATGCAACATCAGAACATGGTCTGACAAGACATCAGAAGATGGTCAAGGCAGAATCAGAACATGGGTCTATGGAAGCATCAGAAGAACTTGAGATCAGAAGCAGAAGCACGGAAGTTCTCATGCTATCACACTCAGAAGCACTTCAAGGTCAGAAGACAAGAAGATGCTTTGCACCAAGCTGTTTGACTCTGATGATATTCAAATATTATATACACAAACATCAGATCAGAAGAAAGTACAGGTGGTAGGCTACGCTGACTGACAAAAGGAAAGTTGAAAGCTATTAAAGGCAACGTCAGTAGACACAGCGTGAACAAGGCTCGAGGTAGTTGACAAAAGCGTGAAACATTAAATGCAATGCTGTACGGAATACGCAAAGCATTAAATGCTCCCAACGGTCATCTTCTCAAACGCCTATATAAATGAAGTTCTGATGAGAAGCAATGTTACCAATCCTGAATAAACTTATTCTGAAAAACTTGCTGAAACGCTGTTCAAATCAAAGCTCAGAAACTTCATCTTCATCAAAGCTTACTACATTGCTGTTGTAATATATTAGTGAGATTAAGCTTAAACGTTAAGAGAAATATCACTGTTGTGATTATAGCTTTTTAGAAGCATTTGTAATACTCTTAGAATTGATTACATTAATTTGTAAGTAACTAGAGTGATCAAGTGTTGATCAGGATACTCTAGGAAGTCTTAGCTTGTGTCTAAGCAGTTGTAATTAGAGTGATCACGTGGTGGTCAGGATACTCTAAGAAAGTCTTAGCTTGTGTCTAAGCATTTGTTCCTAGAGTGATCAGGTTGTGATCAGGATACTCTAGAAGACTTAGTCGTGGGCTAAGTGGAAAACCATTATAATCTGTTGCGATTAGTGGATTAAATCCTCAGGTGAGGTAAATCACTCCGTGGGGGTGGACTGGAGTAGTTTAGTTAACAACGAACCAGGATAAAAATAACTGTGCAATTTGTTTTTATCGTTCAAGTTTTTAGACTACACTTATTCAAACCCCCCCCCCCTTTCTAAGTGTTTTTCTATCCTTCAAGATAGCGTTCGACAACATTAAGGAATATCTGCTCGAACCACCCATCCTGTCTCCTCCAGTGGAAGGAAGACCTTTGATAATGTACTTAACCGTCTTAGAAGATTCCATGGGTTTGTCCTTGGACAGCAAGACGAGACAAAGAGAAAAGAGCATGCCATCTACTACCTGAGCAAGAAATTCACTGACAGTGAATCCCGCTACTCCATGCTCGAGAAAACCTGTTGTGCTTTGGCCTGGGCTGCCAAGCGTCTCCGTCAGTATATGATTAGACATACTACTTGTTTGATCTCCCCTATGGATCCAATTAAGTACATCTTTGAGAAACCTGCCTTAACTGGGAGAATTGCCCGTTGGCAGATGTTGTTATCAGAATATGACATTAAGTATCACGCTCAGAAAGCCGTGAAAGGACGCATCCTAGCTGAGCACCTGGCTCACCACCCACTCAATGGTCATGAATCAACCAGTTTTGACTTTCCGGACGATGACGTCATGTACCTCAAGATGAAAGATTACGACGAGCCACTACCAGACGAAGGACCTGAGATAGGATCCCAATGGGGCTTAATCTTTGACGGAGCTGTCAATGCTTATGGACGAGGAACTGGGGCAATCATTGTTACCCCTCGAGGTACCCACATTCCACTTACTGCCAGATTAACTTTCAAATGCACAAACAATGAGGCCGAATATGAAGCTTGCATCATGGGTCTCGAAGAAGCCGTGGATCTAAGAATCAAACACTTGGATGTATACGGAGATTCTGCTTTGGTCATCAATCAAATCAAAGGAGAATGGGAAACACGCCAACCAGGGCTAATCCCTTACAATGACTACGCGAGAAGATTGTTACCATTCTTCGACATGGTAGATTTTCATCACATTCCTCGTGAAGAAAATAACTTGAATGATGCATTAGCCACACTCTCTTCCATGATTAGGATAAATCATTGGAATGACATTCCTCGGATCGATGTTATGCGCCTGGATAGGTCCGCACATGTTTTCACAGTAGAAGAGATCATCGACGACAAACCGTGGTATCACGACATCAAAAACTTTCTTCAAAGACGAGAGTACCCTCTTGGGACATCAAAGAAAGATAGAAAGACTTTGAGAAAGTTAGCTGGCAGATTCTTCCTGAATGAAGATATTCTGTACAAGAGAAACTTCGACATGGTTCTGCTCAGATGCGTTGATAGAAAAGAAGCAGAAACACTCATGAGAGAAATACATGAAGGTTCCTTTGGTACTCACACCAACGGACACACTGATCAGTGCATTTTGATGCACGTTCTTCCATGTTTGTACTCAAGTATTTCTTCGGTTTGTTTTATTTATTTTTATGTTTTAATATGTTTTTATATTTTATTTTATTTTTTGCACTTATTTGTTTTTCGTATTAATTTTTCAGCAATAACAGTCTGCACGGAAACAATCATATCTGGAGTTCCAAGAGTCCGATTGAGGCGTTCTAATAATCGACGGAAAGCTAAGAGAAAGAGCTACAATTCTTATGTTGGAGTCGAAGTCAGAATCGGACTGTAGCAGGGCCAGAAATTGCGTTGAAGTCGCAGCACTAGCTTTAGTTAAGTTTCGGGTCAATTGGTTTTGGGCCTGGGTCGTATCTTTGACCCAGTTGGGTTGTAAAACGGGTTGTAATCTTTCCCCTTAGGGTAGCAGCCGCGGTACTGTAGCATTCACCTTCCATTCACGAATTTTGAAAGCTTGTACGAATTGATCCATGGCAAACTAATCCCTTCAAGTTAATCTTCCGTATTCAGGTTCCAAAAACTATGAGATTATTATAATTTTGCAATAAAACTTCCTTCAATTATATATGTTGTTTATCTTTTGCTTAATTTGATATTCATAATATATATTGTTTGGTTCGATTGATTATGTTTTCCAATTTATCTGCGTGTTTATCGTATGCTTAATCGTTAACCCGCTTATCGCTTAACCGAATGCTTAATTCGGCAAACGGAAAATATAATTGGTATAATATTGTTGCGCTTGTTGATCATATTATAATCGAACGGGAACGGAATCCGCTTAGGATAGTGAAATTATAATAGTCGATGATTAGTAGGAACCGGATCGGTAGATTGACTTATTTCATAATCACTTTTACAAAAACAGCTTATTTTCAGAATCACTTATTTTAAGCACTTTTTCTGTAATTCGACCACCAAACCAACCCCCCAATTTCGATTTCAGTTAATAATTCAAGAATCCTTGCGATACGACTCGAGCCATTGTCGCTATACTACGTTTTTGAAAACTACTCGTTTTGACCCGCGAGCGACAGCGGATCAAATTGGCGCCGTTGCCGGGGATTCTTGTGAATATTAACTGATTTTAGAGTCTTATATTTAGTGTTTGTGCATTTAAGCCATAGTTTCCTCACGGTTTTGGTCAGTCCGCGTTTAGAGTCGAAAAAAATCAGTTTTTTGCAAAATTTGTATTCGATTGTAAACTGTTTTTGCCTACTGGAAGTAGAAAAATCGTGCGATCAATACTCCCTTACTCTAGAAGAGTAAGGGAATTCGACCCCAAAATCGCCAAATTCATCGTTTTTCTATTTTTAATGATTTATTTTCTGTTTTCATAGAGTCGAAAAATTCAGAAAAAAATATCAAAATTCTATTTTTACGTCATTAGATTATTTTCGGTGTCAGTTTATTTTTTTGAATTGTTTTTAATCGATTTGCTTCATTGTGTTGTTTTAGGGACATAGTTGGCATTTTCACGATTGTTGCTGCATTGCTGTGCACTAGTCCTGGCTACTAGGTCTTCCTGTCCTGAACTTGTTGCTTTTGATCCTGAGGTAGAGAGAACCTTGCACACACTTCGTAGAGCAGGCCAGGCTAGCAATAGTTCACCTTCACCGACCATAGCTGAGTCTGATTCTGAGTCTGACTATTTGCATAATTTGTTTGATTCTGATTCTGAGTTTGCTTTTGAAATGGCTGAAAATAGAACTCTTAGGCAACTTGCAGCCCCTGATGTTAATTATAATGGCTTGTGTATTGAATATGATGCTGTTGCTGTTCCTTTTGAATTAAAATCGGGTTTAATACACTTGTTGCCAAATTTTAATGGTCTTGCAGGTGAGGATCCACACAAACATTTGAAGGAATTCCAGGTGGTGTGTTCTACACCATTGAAGCCTGAAGGGATCACTGAAGATCATATCAAACTTCGTGCTTTTCCTTTTTCTTTGCAGGGTGCAGCGAAGGACTGGATATATGATCTCGAACCGAATTCAATCACAAGCTGGAATGCTCTGAAGAGAGTGTTCTTGGAGCGATATTTTCCTGCATCTAGAGCTGCTTCAATCCGAAAAGAGATTTGTGGCATTAGACAAGACAACGAGTCATTGGCTGAATACTGGGATAGGTTCAAGAAGTTGGTTTCAAGCTGCCCTCAACATCAGATTACCGAGCAACTTCTCATTCAGTACTTTTATGAGGGGTTGTTACCTATGGATAGAAACATTCTTGATGCTGCTAGTGGTGGAGCACTTGTTGACAAAACTCCAGCTGCTGCCAGGGCCCTCATTGAAAATATGTCCCTAAATTCCCAGCAGTTCACCACTCGAACCAATTCTGTCCAAACCAAGGGTGTACATCAAATTCAAGGTTCCTCGAACAGAGCTTTAGAAACCAAACTTGATGAGCTGACCGCTCTAGTCAAACAACTTGCAGTAGTGAAACCTCAAACAGCAACTGTATGTGGCATTTGTACAGCTCATGATCATCCCACTGATACTTGTCCTCTTCTGAAAGATGATACTGTTACCGAGCTGCCTCAAGCTTATGCAGCCAACCTTTACAACCAGAACAGGTACAACAACACCCCTGACTTGTCTACCAACAAATATCACCCCAATTGGAGGAATCATCCCAACCTTCGATATGGAAATCAGCAGCCTTCCCAACAACAGCTTACCGTTCCATTACCCCAGCCACATCACACCCCTCCAGCTACTACTTCCGGACCATCCTTAGAAGATCTTGTTAAGCAAATGGCCGTGAACAACCTTCAGTTTCAACAAAGAACCGACACTAGCATTCAGACCTTGACCACACAGATGGGACAACTTGCTACTCAAATAAATAATATGCAAGCTCAAGGTTCGAACCAACTTCCAGCACAAACTGTTGTCAATCCGAATGGTAATGCTAATGTGAGCGCTATTTCTTTGAGATCCGGAAAGGTTACAGAACCAGCCCCTGAAAAAAATAAAAAAATCATTGAGGTAACTTCTGAACTTTCTTCTTCTGAACCTCCTCCAGCTGAGCTTTCTTCTCCTTCTTCTGTTGTGGTCGGAACTGAAAAAAATAAAGAAAGGGAGTATGTGCCACCAGTTCCTTTCCCGCATAGAGTTCTGAAAAATAAAAGAATTGAGGAAGGAGACAAAGAAAAAGAAATTCTGGATATGTTCAGAAAAGCAGCGGTAAATATTCCGCTTCTTGATGTGATTAAGCAGGTTCCAAGGTATGCAAAGTTTCTGAAGGATTTGTGTACAAACAAGAGAAAAGTAAAAGGAAGTGATAGAGTCAACTTGGGAAGAAGCATCTCTGCTTTCATTCAGCCCGAACAAAGTGTTTCGGCCATCTCTCAGGTCTTGCCACAAAAGTGCAAGGACCCGGGAACTTTTACTATTCCTTGTACCATCGGGGATAAGAAATTTGATAATTGTTTGCTTGATTTAGGAGCGGGCATTAATGTTATGCCTACTTCTATTTATAATAACCTTTATCTTGGTCCCATGCAGCATACAGGTTTAATCGTTCAACTGGCAAACAGGAGCAATGCACGTCCCACCGGCATAGTGGAAGACGTCCTCGTTCAAGTTAACGATTTAATTTTTCCTGCAGATTTTTACATTCTGGACATGGAAGGAGAAACTAAGTCAAGCAGAGCTCCCATCATCTTAGGCAGACCGTTCATGAAAACGGCGAAGACAAAAGTTGATGTTGATGATGGAACCATGTCCATGGAATTTGGTGACATCGTCGCAAAATTTAATATCTTCGATGCCATGAAACACCCTGTGGAGGAGCATTCGGTTTTTAACATTGAGTTGATTTCTGAATTAGTTGATGAGAGTTGTTCTGAATTATCTGCACTTGATTTTCCATCTCTCTCTGATTTTGATGATAATTATTCATGTCCTGACTGCACTGACACTAACGTTTGTGCCCTTTGTGCTGAGATTGATGCTTCCTTGCAGCCTGATACATTTCCTACAGGTGAAGTTGTTACCGATGAGGCTATTTTTGCCGTCGATGCTCTTGACATCCCGGCTGCCCCAAGCCTTCCATCCATCATTCAGCCCCCGTCCTTAGAGCTAAAAGAGCTCCCTGGGAACCTGAAATATGCTTACTTGGAGCATAATGAAAAACTTCCTGTTATTATCTCTTCTAACCTTGATTTCAATCAAGAAGACAGACTTTTGCAGGTATTGAAGAAGCACAAGAAAGCAATCGGGTGGACATTAGCCGACCTTCCAGGTATTAGTCCTTCGATGTGCATGCACAGGATTTTACTTGAGGATGGAGCGAAAACAGTGAGGCAGCCCCAAAGGAGGCTTAATCCTTTGATTCTTGATGTTGTAAAGAAAGAGGTAACCAAACTCTTGCAAGCAGGTATCATTTATCCTATCTCTGACAGTAAGTGGGTAAGTCCAGTGCAGGTTGTACCCAAGAAATCTGGACTCACAGTGGTAAAAAATGAAAAGAATGAACTTGTTCCCACTAGAGTCCAGAACAGCTGGAGAGTTTGTATTGATTACAGGAGACTGAACCAGGCTACTAGAAAGGATCACTTTCCTTTGCCGTTCATTGACCAGATGCTTGAACGGCTAGCTGGTAAATCACATTATTGTTTTCTTGATGGTTTTTCAGGTTACTTTCAGATTCATATTGCACCTGAAGATCAAGAAAAGACCACTTTCACGTGCCCATTCGGTACATTTGCTTACAGGAAGATGCCTTTTGGCCTTTGCAATGCTCCTGGCACTTTCCAACGATGCATGATGAGTATTTTCTCTGATTTTATTGAAAATTGCATGGAAGTGTTTATGGACGACTTTACTGTTTATGGTTCTTCTTTTGATGCATGCTTGAACAGTTTAAACTTGATTTTAGAAAGATACATCGAGACTAACCTTGTGTTGAATTATGAAAAGTGTCATTTTATGGTTGAGCAGGGAATTGTTCTTGGTCACATTATTTCTGAAAAAGGAATTTCTGTTGACCCTGCTAAGATTGATGTGATTTCTACACTGCCTTACCCTTCTTGCATTCGCGAGATTCGTTCTTTTCTTGGTCATGCAGGTTTTTACAGGCGTTTCATCAAGGATTTCAGCAAGATAGCTCTTCCGCTGTCGAACTTGTTGAAGAATGACGTCACTTTTGATTTTGATGACAAATGCAAACAAGCGTTTGACTTCTTGAAGAAAGCATTGACCTCCGCTCCCATCATTCAGCCCCCTGATTGGACACTTCCTTTTGAGCTTATGTGTGATGCTTCCAATTATGCAGTTGGGGCTGTCCTTGCACAAAGAGTTGACAAGGCTGCCCATGTTATTTACTATGCTTCTAGGACTTTAGATTCTGCACAGTCTAATTACACTACCACTGAAAAAGAACTGCTAGCTATTGTTTTTGCTCTTGACAAATTCAGATCTTATTTGCTAGGTTCCAAGGTTGTTGTTTTTACTGACCATGCAGCTTTAAAGTACTTGCTGAAGAAGCCGGATGCAAAACCGAGATTGATTCGGTGGATGTTGCTGCTCCAAGAGTTTAATGTCGAGATTAAAGACAAAAGTGGAGCTGAGAACTTAGTGGCTGACCACTTGAGCAGGATAGAGAGAGATGAAGACCCTTTTCCTATTCAGGATGACTTTCCTGATGAGCAGTTGTTTCTTTTGCACGGGATTACACCTTGGTTTGCTGACATTGTTAATTTTCTTGTTGCTGGTGTTTTTCCTACAGGTGCATCTAGATCACAGGTTCACAAGCTCAAGAGTGATGCCAAATATTATGTTTGGGATGATCCATATCTATGGAAGTTTGGTAGTGATCAGGTAATCAGGAGATGTGTCCCCGACAATGAGATTGAATCTATTTTAAAATTTTCTCATGCATCTCAAGTCGGCGGACATTTCGGTCCTCAAAGGACTGCAAGAAAAGTCCTTGATTCAGGCTTCTATTGGCCAACTATTTTTAAGGATGCTTTTGAGATTTATCGCACTTGTAAAGAGTGCCAGATAGCAGGTACAAACATCACTCGCAAGAGTGAAATGCCTCAGCAGCCTATGCTTTTCTGTGAGGTATTTGATGTATGGGGAATTGATTTCATGGGTCCTTTTCCTGTATCATTTGGTTTCCTTTACATTTTACTTGCTGTTGATTATGTTTCAAAGTGGGTGGAAGCTATCCCCACTAGGACTAATGATTCTAAAGTTGTTGCAGAGTTTGTCAGGTCTAATATCTTTTGCAGGTTTGGAATACCGCGAGCTATCATAAGTGACCAAGGCACTCATTTCTGTAACCGCACCATGGAAGCCTTACTCCGAAAGTATGGAGTTGTGCACAGAGTCTCTACTGCATATCACCCACAGACTAATGGGCGAGCTGAGATCTCAAACAGGGAGATCAAACAGGTTTTAGAGAAAATGGTGCAGCCAAACAGGAAAGACTGGAGCCGTCGTCTAGAAGACGCACTTTGGGCTCAAAGGACAGCTTTCAAGACACCCATTGGGATGTCTCCTTATCGACTTGTTTTTGGTAAGGCGTGTCATCTTCCTGTTGAGATAGAACACCGTGCTTTTTGGGCGGTGAAGAGTTGTAATTTGGAGATGCAACAAGCAGGTATTGAAAGAAAACTCCAATTGCAACAGTTGGAAGAGCTTAGATTAGAGGCTTATGAGAGCTCTAGGATTTATAAAGAAAAAACTAAGCACTTCCATGATAAAATGATTTCTAGGAAGGAATTTTCTGTGGGCCAACAGGTTTTACTATTTAACTCCCGCCTTAAGCTTATGGCTGGGAAACTTCGATCCAAATGGATTGGCCCCTTTGTTGTTACTAATGTTTTCCCTCATGGTGCAGTAGAAATAAACAGTGCAGGTACTGACAAAGTCTTCAAGGTTAACGGGCAGCGGCTGAAGTTATTCCATGAAAGTTCGGTGCCTGAAAATGTCAGCATAGAGGAGCTTTCTTTAGAAGCACCTGACTACACTGCAACTTGATCAGGGAGTCCTTCTTTCCTTCTCTCTACTTTATTAGTAATGTCTTTTCATTGAGGACAATGCTTAGTTTAAGTGTGGGGGAGGAAATTGTGTGTTTTATTTGTTTTTTGTGTGTTAGTATTTTGTTTAATTTCAATAAAAAATGTACACACTGATTTGAGTCGGGTTTGCGGAGACTTGGGAAAAGTTCACAAGATCGGTATCGTTCTAACACCGTAAGTCTCCTGCATACGGAAATTGATTTGAATTTGTTATTATGTTTTAGCCTTAATTTCTCATTATTTGACAGCTCTTGAGTAGTTTATTTCAGCAGTCGGCACCATCTCTCACACACTTTACGCAGGAAGCCGATGAATATAAGTGAATGTTCCGAAAAGAAAAAAAAAAAGAGAAAAGAAAAAGGTAATACACCTTCTAAGTTTGGTGATCCTCACACGGTCACTTAACCCAACGGTTGTGTAATCTTTAAAAAAAAAAGTTTTCAAAACTCTTTGTTAGTTGGTTCAGCGGTTTCTGGTGCTGAACTTGGTAGGGAGGATTACGGTCCGATCCCCCGCAACTACATCTGAGTAAGCAAAGGGTTATGCCACGCAAGTACCGGAACCCCGTGCAAAAGGATCAGAGTCACTAACCGGTTGTCCTGCTATAAGTGTGTGGAGATAACGGGCTTAATGTGATTGCGCCTGAATGAAAAAGAGCAAAAAAGGATGAGTAAGTTAGGCTATGGTATAATAATATGATTTGAATTGGTTTGTGTATTTAGGAGCATTATGTCTGCATATTTGTGGTTAGTGTTCTTACGATGTCCTTAGTGTGCAAGATTAGTACCTGTCGATGCAAACTCACCCGAAGAAGATCTGTAGCCTAGGATGAGTAACTGTTGATGTTTTTCTGCTTTCTTTTCATTTTGCTCGGAGTGCAAAAGTTCAAGTGTGGGGGAATTTGATCAGTGCATTTTGATGCACGTTCTTCCATGTTTGTACTCAAGTATTTCTTCGGTTTGTTTTATTTATTTTTATGTTTTAATATGTTTTTATATTTTATTTTATTTTTTGCACTTATTTGTTTTTCGTATTAATTTTTCAGCAATAACAGTCTGCACGGAAACAATCATATCTGGAGTTCCAAGAGTCCGATTGAGGCGTTCTAATAATCGACGGAAAGCTAAGAGAAAGAGCTACAATTCTTATGTTGGAGTCGAAGTCAGAATCGGACTGTAGCAGGGCCAGAAATTGCGTTGAAGTCGCAGCACTAGCTTTAGTTAAGTTTCGGGTCAATTGGTTTTGGGCCTGGGTCGTATCTTTGACCCAGTTGGGTTGTAAAACGGGTTGTAATCTTTCCCCTTAGGGTAGCAGCCGCGGTACTGTAGCATTCACCTTCCATTCACGAATTTTGAAAGCTTGTACGAATTGATCCATGGCAAACTAATCCCTTCAAGTTAATCTTCCGTATTCAGGTTCCAAAAACTATGAGATTATTATAATTTTGCAATAAAACTTCCTTCAATTATATATGTTGTTTATCTTTTGCTTAATTTGATATTCATAATATATATTGTTTGGTTCGATTGATTATGTTTTCCAATTTATCTGCGTGTTTATCGTATGCTTAATCGTTAACCCGCTTATCGCTTAACCGAATGCTTAATTCGGCAAACGGAAAATATAATTGGTATAATATTGTTGCGCTTGTTGATCATATTATAATCGAACGGGAACGGAATCCGCTTAGGATAGTGAAATTATAATAGTCGATGATTAGTAGGAACCGGATCGGTAGATTGACTTATTTCATAATCACTTTTACAAAAACAGCTTATTTTCAGAATCACTTATTTTAAGCACTTTTTCTGTAATTCGACCACCAAACCAACCCCCCAATTTCGATTTCAGTTAATAATTCAAGAATCCTTGCGATACGACTCGAGCCATTGTCGCTATACTACGTTTTTGAAAACTACTCGTTTTGACCCGCGAGCGACAGCGGATCACACACCATGACAAGGAAAATACTGAGAGCAGGATATTATTGGTTGACGATGGAGTCAGATTGCTACCAGTATGCAAAGAGGTGTCACAATTGTCAGATCTACGCCGATAGAATTCATGTGCCACCATCTCTTCTCAACATACTTTCTTCCCATTGGCCTTTCTCCATGTGGGGAATCGACATAATTGGAATGATCGAGCCAAAAGCGTCCAACGGACATCGCTTTATCTTGGTAGCCATGGACTATTTAACCAAATGGATCGAAGCAGCTTCGTATGCAAACGTTACAAGACAAGTTGTCGTCAGGTTTATCAAGAATCATATCATCTGTCGCTACGGCATTCCTAGAAAGATAATCACTAACAATGGGTCAAATTTGAACAACAAAATGATGAAGGAAATTTGTGAAGAATTCAAGATTGAACATCACAACTCATCTCCTTACAGACCAAAGATGAATGGAGCTGTAGAAGAAGCTAACAAAAACATCAAGAAAATCATTCAGAAAATGGTCATCACTTACAAAGATTGGCATGAAATGCTCCCGTTTGCTCTTCATGGTTACCGTACATCTGTACGTACTTCGACTGGAGCAACTCCTTTCTCCCTTGTATATGGCATGGAGGCAGTCATACCCATAGAGGTTGAGATCCCATCAATGAGAGTTTTGATGGAGGCAAAATTAACAGAAGCCGAGTGGTGTCAAACCAAATTCGATGAGTTGAACTTAATCGAAGAAAAGCGCATGACAGCTTTATGCCACGGACAGCTATATCAACAAAGAATGAAGAAAGCTTTCGACAAAAAGGTTCGACCTCACGCAATCAAAGAAGGCGACCTTGTGCTCAAAAATATTCAATCTTTTCTCACAGATTCTAGAAGGAAATGGACTCCCAATTATGACGGCCCATACATGGTGAAGAGAGCTTTCTCAGGGGGAGCCTTAATACTCACGACTATGGATGGAGAAGAATTCACCCATCCTGTGAATGTCGACGCAGTCAAGAAATACTTCGCCTAAATAATTAAAAGAACAGCTCCCTAAGTTGAAAACTCGCAAAGAGCAACTTAGGCAAAAAAGAGCGTCTCGGTGGATCGAAAACCCGAAAGGGCGATTCAGGCAAAAGTTAGAGACATAAAAAAAATATATATATAATCAATCCCGGTAGACTTAAAACCCGAAAGGGATAGTCTTCGCAAAATTTAGGGATATATGGCAAGTAACTTTGTTCAGGACAAACTTGATCATTCGAAATCCATAGAGGAGTACTCATCATCAGTAGGTCATCTTCTACGAAGCACGAATACAGCGCAATTCAGAATGGAAGGGAAAGATAACGGTCGTCATGTTTCATCGTAGTCCTTTTTCCCGAAAATTACCAATTTCCAACTTTGTAAATACTCTATAGGATCAAGCCTTTGGCTGGTTACCGTTTCATAAATAATAATTTGAGCTTTATGTCTTTTCTTTGCAATCGAGTCTTATTCAGTTTCTCAAAATGCGTTTTAAGTTTAAACAGTCATTTTCTTGAAACAAATGTTTTCATAAAATAAAATGAATTTACTCGCAAAAATAAAGGTGAAATTTCTTTCTGAGGATTACAAACAATAGGAAGAATGCAAACAGTTGCTCCGAAAACGGTTGAGACTCCGGGAACAAATTTCCCCATGAGATCGCTTTGCGAACATCTCCCGATGACAAATCTTCACTTCAATTCATATCACTCAAAACAGCGGGCAACTGATAATGAGGTATCCCCAACAGAGTGCAAAGTTCAAATTGCAAGAAGAAGACATCTTCTGATCAACAAAGATCCAAGTCGTATCACAGGATTTCACATCCGCGACAATTCTATTCACATTCACTTTACGTTTATAATCATCATAATATTCATGCATACTGCACACATCATAAATGCATAGTTATTATGGTCTAGTTAGGCTTTAATCCTGTTATTGCTCGAATCACTTGGACATGTGCTCAAGATTCCCCTACAAGTTGTGAAAGAACCTTCCTCTTCGTGATTACGGTTCATACACAAGGATTCACCAGCTAGTCAGCAAGCGGTAATCTCCCTCAAAGAGATAGTTTGTTCAATATTGTTGTTATCCCCAAGCAAGGTCGACAGTTGGCAATCTTCTCCGGAAAATTGTTTTTCCACTTTCGAATTTCCCCACAAGAGTCAGCAAATGGCAGTCTCTTTCAACATAAGACAGTTTGCTCACTTTTTCCTAAGCCGGGTTAACGAATGGCAGTCTGTTTCACAGAAGACAGTTCGTTCCGCTTAAGGATCTCTCAACAGGGTTGGAAAATAGCAGTCTCTTTCACCAGAAGACAATTTGTTCCCCTAGATATAACGGATGGTAGTCTTCTTCATGAAGACAGTTCGTCAGCAAATGGCAGTCTCTTTCAGCAGAAGACAATTTGCTCACTTTTTCCTAAGCCAAGTTAACGAATGGCAGTCTCTTTCACAGAAGACAATTTGTTCCGCTTAAGGATCTCTTAACAGGGTTGGAAAATGGCAGTCTCTTTCAGCAGAAGACAGTTTGTTCCCCTAGAGATAACGGATGGCAGTCTTCTTCATGAAGACAGTTCGTTTAGGATTCCTTATTTAAAGTCAGCAAATGGCAGTCTCTTTCAGTAGAAGACAGTTTGCTCACTTTTTCCTAAGCCAGGTTAACGAATGGCAGTCTCTTTCACAGAAGACAGTTTGTTCCGCTTAAGGATCTCTCAACAGGGTTGGCAAATGGCAGTCTCTTTCAGCAGAAGACAATTTGTTCCCCTAGAGATAACGGATGGCAGTCTTCTTCATGAAGACAGTTCGTTTAGGATTCCTTATTTAAAGTCAGCAAATGGCAGTCTCTTTCAACAGAAGACAGTTTGCCCACTTTCTCCCAAGCGGAGGTAACGAATGGCAGTCTTCTTCACGAAGATAGTTCGTTTCAGGATTCTTTATATAAAGTTGAGCGAATGGCAGTCTCTTTCAGCAGAAGACAGTTCACTCACTTTTTCCAGCAGAGATAACGAATGACAGCCTTCTCTACGAAGACAGTTCGTTTCGCTTAAAGGTTCCTCAGCAAAGTCGAGCGAATGGCAGTCTCTTTCAGCAGAAGACAGTTTGCTCACTTTTTTTCCCTAAACTGGGTCAATGAATGGCAGTCTCTTTCACAGAAGACAGTTCGTTCCGCTTATTGATTCCACAGCAGGGTCAACAAATGGCAGTCTCTTTCAGCAGAAGACAGTTTGTTCCCCTAGCGATTGGCAAATGGCAGTCTTTCCCGAGGAAAGACAGTTTGTCTGTTTAATACCCAAGGAATCGACAAATGGCAGTTTCTTTGCAAAAAACAGTTTGTCTGCTTCCGAGATGTTTCATCCCCATTAAGGTCGACAAATGGCAGTTTTCCTCCTAGGAAAACAGTTTGTTAATTTCCCAGCGGAGTCAATGAATGGCAGTCTTCTTCAAAAAGATAGTTCAGATTCCTCAGCAGAGTCGACAAATGGCAGTTTTCTTACTAGAAAGCAGTTTGTTAATTCCCCAGCATAAGCCGATGAATGGCAGTTTTCGTCCCGAAAATAGTCTGTCCACTTTCAAGTAAAGTCATTAGCTCCTCAAAAGGATGCATGATCATATGGCATCTCTTCGAAGACGTCACCTTGAAGGAAGGAATGATAAATTTTCTTGTCATCCGTCAAATGGCATCTCTCCAACGGACGCTGGTGAGAAGTTTGATGAGGAAACAAACCTTTGGAGATTTTTCTCTTTATTTGAGATATCGTCCGAAATCACAACTGATACCAGTTTCGCGATAGGACATCCGAAACAAGGAGGAGTTATTTACCTTTTTTCTAAGTATCAACACTTAGTTAAAGAAGATGGATTACGCATTCTACATGGACATCCATTCACCAGAATCCGCATAACGTGTTTCTACAGGAGTTTGTCTCCTCATCCCACCCGCCAAGTGCGACAACGGGATCAAGTCATGCACGAGGATTTCATTATCAATGCAACATCTCAAGGACGCCCAAAATTCGGGCATTCTTTGGTATTTAAGTCTCTCTCATTCTGAAGAGATCAAGATATCAATCTTTCTCCCTCCGAATGAAAGAAACTTAAATAGGGGCATCTGTCATACCTTAATTTTGACCCCCCCTGAGATGTCATACTTTCAGGCTTTTCATCAGAATCAAAACAGATACTCAGAACAGTCACTTGTTCATCTGGTGCTTAATCGAGGATGTTCAGAAACAAAAGAGCTCAGGCAAAGGATCAATCAATAAAAGGATTATTCTCTAATACAATCATAGGACTCAAAAAGCTTCATTCTGTTCACCTATGATTGATTAGACACCCAATCATCTGGGCCCAAGTTTGCTTAGTTCACTAATCTAGGGTTTTGAGTCCATCAGGGACTGTAATCAGGGATCACATTTGGGAAACCCTAAAAAGCTCCAGGACATCTATAAATTGGTTCAAATATCTTAAATTGGTTCATATGACATTACCCATTGGACATTACACTTCAATTCAAGATCTACAGTCATCAATTTCATCTGGTCGACAATTAGGGTTTTTAACCTAATTCACCTAGGCAGTTGACTTTTAATCAGGATATGGATCCAAAACTCAAAACATGGTTCAATAACTTCCATTACCTCAATATAATCCATTCACATCACCCATTTGAGGAAGAGAACTTGATTCATCACAAAAGTCCAATATTTCACTTCATCAGGAAAAAGTCAACTGTACAAGATTATCTTTGACTTTTAGGATTTTTGGCCAAACCATGACTTTTTAAGATCAATATCATCAATATATGATTATTAGAGTCATTTAGAAAAATAAATTCAAGAAAATCCATCATGGATCAAAAAGTCAGGAATTAGGGTTTTTAAGGGCATTATGGGAACTCAAAATTTCACCTACACAACTCAAAAAACTTCCAACATGAAAGTTGTAGATCTTTCAAAATAAAACAACATCTTACATAGCAACTTTTTTCAAAAGATCAATCATTTGAGAGATTTAGGTTTTGGAAGTTATATGCCTTAAAAACTTAGAAATTTTTCCAAGTGTTTTTGACCTAGTTTTCTTCCGACTTTAGGCTCATTTTTCACAATTTTCCCAAATGATTATGAAGAAACCCCAAGCTAATTAATTGAAGTAGATGTTTAGGGCTTTCAAAATTGTGCTCAACCTCCTCCAAATTCATTTTGAGCTAGGAGTTATGCTTGTTCAAAGTTGGCCTCATGGAGTAAAATTATAGGTCATGTACAATTTGAAACGTTGCAATTTTGTGCAAATGGCTTCACTAAATGATGTTACACGACCCATTATACATCTGCAAGCATACCATACATCCATTTTCATCATTGCATAAGGATTGAAGAATATTCCCAAAAACAAAGGCATGTGATTATGTAATGATTACATTTGGGAATTTATGGCAAATGGATGAATCACCAAAGGAATATCTTCCCAACCAATTGGAGCTCACTTCTTCATCAGAATTGTCCCCTAAGATCAAGCAAAACCGATGGCTAGGGAGTGGTATCAAAGAGCTCATCATTGCACTTGGAATATTCTTTGAATTCCTTCATGGCCAAGAAACCAAACTCACTTCACTAAGCAAGCTTACTATCTCCATTTGCTCTGAACATTTTGCCTATAAATACAAGTGCATACCTCAGTATTAAACACACCAAAGCAACTCAATTCCTTGCTTTCTCCTTCTCTCTCTCATGCTTATGGTTTTTCAAAGTTCTTTGGCAAGAAGAATCGATTTCTTCAAACCAGAGCTCTTCTTTGAGAAGTAAGCATTCTAGCATCTCAAAGAGGTTCATTAGAGGTGATCCAAGCACCTGGATCACTTCTGTAAGTGGAGGAACACCATAGCCACTTTCATTTTGAAGCTCGAGCAGTTGGAGGTCTATAGCATAATTCAAAGGGTGTCAAGCAAGTCTAAGCATCCAAACATGTTCCTTAGGATGCATTGAAGCTATTCAGATGGTCGCAGCCTATCTGTAAGTGCAGAATCACTACTTTCCATTATCACTTAAAGCTCAACTAGAAGGGGTTGGGTAGAACAATACTGAAGCATTCAATGTGCAATAAGTATTCAGTTAGCATCACTGAGTTCCAAGGAAGCTTTTGGGATCATTCATACAAGCCCAGGTGCTCCCCATCATCCTCACGACCTTCAGTTTCAGAGGTAAGTTTTTGAACTCCACCTCTTTAATTCACGTATCTATTTTGATAAAGCTCGATACCAGTTCATTCAGTGTCATTAGAGGATCAAAAGCCCTCTACTCTCATGCATTTATTCATCAGCATCATCATTTAATTTGATTTTTGAATTTTAGGGTTCTTCACGTATTTTGTTTAATTCAGTAGATATAGTTAATATAAATTCATGTTAGTTATATATCTGGAATCGTGAGTGAATTTAGAACAAGTTTGCTGTTTACACTTTGGTCATTGGTTGAGAATTGAGAGATCTAGAAATTCAAAAATCCAAAAGCTAGAGGTTGAAGATGACAATGGTGGTGGCGCGCAAAATTCAAATCCAGGGTTAGAGTTTATTTTATTTTGAGTGGAAGTTGTTTTATAAACGACTACAATGTTATAGCCCAGTGGTAAAGAGAGTTTTTGAGAAGCGTGTGCCCAAGGTATGGGGTTCGAATCCCCCTTGCCCCAGACCTTTTGATTTTATTTCTTTTTTTGTTTTATGCACTTGAATAACATATGTATTGCAATGGAGTCACTCCTTTGACACCAAGCGCGCGTTGGCCCAGTGGTGTTGTTTTGAGTAGTTGATTGCAAGGGCGTGGGTTCAAACCATGGTGAGACCAAAACATCTTTTTTATCACTATTTTCTTTAATTTTCTTCACAATTTCAACCAATTAACTCACCTATCAAATTAAATCATTTTCATTTTATTTTTCACACACTTTTCATTTAATATATCTATTTTATGAATAACCCAAAAAATCACAAAAATATTATTTATTTGATATATATTTTTTAGGTTTAAAATAACATATTTTTAAGTATTTTAAAATACTTTAAATATAATTTTCTCTTGATTTTCAAAACCTAATCTCTTGTAAATATTTTTGTGATAAAACCCTAATCATGTAGGTCTTAATTAGGTAGAGACTTTGTCTAAACCCTAATTAAGTTGACTTTTGTCAATTTTCAAAACTGTTTTCAAACCTTAATTAAACAGACGACTAAGGTTTTCAAACAACAAAACCTTGTGTCATTTCAAATCTTTCAACTGTTTCTCATAAACAGTAAATAAATTATCTTTGGGCCTCTAATAGAATGTAAGTCCCAACACCTTTTTCTTTTCTTAGTTTTTTTTCAAAAACTGTATTTACAAAATCTTCTTTCTGTTTTCAAAACATTCTTCTGGTATTTTAAGGGCATTATTCCCGGTGAAACTCTTCAGATACCTATGTGACCTTTGTCCATCTTCACTTCTTCTGTTTTCAAAAACCTTTAACTGGTTACAAATAAATATTCAACTGTTACTAAAAATTGCTGGTGAGGCTTTGTACATACATCTTCAAAGGCCTCCACTCCATCCAGGTTAGGCTTTATAGCTTTCTATTTACAGTCTTTATTTAAAATTACTATCAAAATATAAACTGTTTATATATTATTTAAAACTACGTTTGAGTATAAACCTTAGGACAGTTAAACTATATATATATATATATATATATATATATATATATATATATATATTATAGGAATATGGCCTAGGATTGAGAATGTCTTCCCGGTGAAGGCTCTTTCCTAATTAGAAATCTTTAGTTCAAACCCTCAAGATGAATTATTCTCGGTGAAACATCTTGAAAAAGCCTTAGAACCCAAACTAGGACACATCCACCCAAGAGGAATTATTCCCGGTGAAACCTCTTACCCTTTTTGCTTAGAGCCAAAATAAGTTCAAAACTACATAGCTTCCTCTTGTGCTATAACAAGGACCCTCGATGACCCTCGATTAGCCTCCTCTTGGGCTTTGTACAAGGACCCACAAGCTTCTTAAAAGCATTTCCAGCTTCCTCTTGAGCTTGTATACAAGGACCCATCAGGTTTCTTATAAATATAGGAACAGGTCTTTAGTCACCTTTTAGCCAACCCTGGTGAGTTTCTTCTACTTTTCAAACCAGACTTTAAACAAGTTAAGATTGTCTCAATCTCATATTGAGCACACCTTTTGGAATGACAGACACGGACAGTCTCTGTCACCCTTATCTTCATTAATCTTCCTTAGCAGAGTCTAGGATCCATATTTGTTTATCTTTGGTCAGTGTCAGCCTCAACCTTGGGCTTCATACAAGGCATGAAATAATGACTTCCCCAGTTAAGAGTCAGCCACAATTCTGGGCTTGGTACAAAACACCAAATAAAATCCATCAAATAAATGCTCTCCAGCTAGAGTCAGCCTCAATTCTGGGCTTTGTACAGAACACAAAAACTCCTTACTTTAAGTCCATCCCCAGTAGAGTTACCTCTCAGAGTCAATAAAATAATAAATCAATCAAAAGCCTCAAGCTTGGGCCTCATACAAGCCAGCTAAAAATCAAATCTTTCAAACAGTAGGTAGACATAGCTTATCTCTATAGAAAGATATTTCTCCTATCTCACCACATTCAAACAAACAAACATTTCAATTTCAATTTCAACTTCAATTTCAATTTCAAACATTCTCCCATTTAGGACTTTGAAAGGCATGCTCTGAGGCAAAAAAACCTAGACTTGTACACTTTCCCTAATTTGGATGAGAATCTTTCTTTCATTCAAGAGACACGTGAATGGCATTCTTGCAAACATACAAGTAAGGTCCCTCTCTTAATGAAATGAATTCAACTTTTCTGTCACTTTAAAAATGTTTGTGGTGGAATAGTAGAAATACCTCTCTGTGAAGATGATTTCATGTCTCTATACTGTAAACACAGATTTAATTCAAGATTCAACCTTGAGCTTCAAGCAAGGCACCAAAAATCATTAATTTCCCTAATTAGTTCTCCGAACTACAAAAAGATCTGACTTCCATTAAGGATATGTAGCCATGAGGTTCACAAGGAATCTCAGCGAGCTAATAAAATACCAAAAATAGTCAGTCAATTTGTCTTCTTTTCAATTCAATTCAATTCCTTCTCCTAACACAAAGGAGAAACTTTCCCAATCATTTAGCAACAAACACAATCATATTGACAAAGAGAAGGTTCCCGTAGAGTACTACGGATATGTAGGGTGCTTAAACTCTTCCCTATGTATAACCGACCCCCCGGACTCCAGAATTTCTAGTCTAGGTGAATCCCCACACTTAGCAAACTCCTAGGGTTTATTTGAGATCTTTTTCCCCTCTCCTACTCGTAGGATAATTAAAAAGTTCGTGTGATATCGTAGGAAGAACTGAAATAAAATTCATCCCGCACCGGGCGCATTCTCCTTCCAAATTCCGCGTGAAGGGTCTAGTGTGCCGTCCTCCCAATTGAAACGGGGAGGTAAAGAAAATGACACCACACCCTGGTCTTAAGGATAATTCCCACACTTATGTTTTAACCCTAAACCCAAAACCTAAACCCTAATCCAAATCCCTAATTCTGGCAAATCAGCCAAACCCTAATAGTTAACCACAAACCTAAATAATTAACCAAAACCTAAACCCTGCCAAAACCTAGGAGCATAATAATTCACCATTAGTTTGTCCCTAGCAGAGTCGCCAGCTGTAGCAACGTGCCCTAAAAATTAAGATTTTAGAGTCGCCACCTATTCTACCAGGGCAAATAGGAAACCCTACGTAGTTAAGAGAATTTTGGGTAAGTTGTTATATTCAGGTCAAGGGAAGGTGTTAGGCACCCTTAACCCTTTCTTAAGGTTTTGATTTTAAGGCAAAGGTTTTATGGCTAAAGGTATTAAGGTTTATAGCTAAGGAAGTGAATAGCGCGAAAAGTGAGATTTGGATGAATTGAGGTTTTGGGGGAAGGGGACTCGCCTTGGTTATCCAAGTGCCTACGTACCTTCTTATGGAGGATCAAAGTCTACGTAGTTCGGGGCAGGGTTGTACGCCTTAGAATTAGTATGAATATGTTGAAGGTATTTTGAATTACCTTATCGTAGTTTTGAAAATCCGTAGTTTGCAAGGTGAAAAATGTTTCAAGATTTGGCGTACAACCCTGATTTTAATTTGTTCTATGAATCGCAATGATCAATAGGTTTGATCACCATAATTAACAGATTTAATGAAGGATTGCTAACAATTCTAATCGATAGATTCGATTATCACTATTTAGCAAATTGACGTATTTTAAAAATTAAATTATTAATTTTATCGTTACTCCTTATAATCAATAGATTTGATTAAAAATAATAACGAATTGATAAAAAGAACTGCTAATCATCGTAACCAATAAGATGGTTAAAACCCTTTAGCAAAATAAACCTTATTTGGATTTATTATTTAAATAATTGATTATTAACCATCGCGACCGATTAATTCGGCCGAAACGAATAATAAATAAAATTTTGATATTAATTATATTTTTTAATAAATACCCTAATAATAAATTAGCTAAATTAAATTAACTAAAAAGGGAAGCCTAATCCTAGTTAAAACAAATCCTAAATATTTAACCTAATTTTAATTAATTAACCCTAAATTAAATTATCCTGACTTTCCTAATAAAACCTAATTAAAATTAATCAAATCAAATTAGTTAATTTTCAAACCATAATTACCCAATTAGAATTATATAAAAAACTAATTTGAATAATTAAAAGAAAAGAAAGTTTATATAAATAAAAATAAAATAAAATAAAATAAAAATTAAGAAACTTGGCGCCTGATCCTGTGTGGCAGAGTCCTTAAGGTGCATGGTACACCTGCGATCTGGCACGCGTTAGATCAGAACGGGTGAAGATCTGACGGCAGAGCAACGAAGTTGCACATGATACTCTCTTGAGCGAAGCACACCAGATCCATGAACAAGGCAAAACGCGCGCACTCCTTTGCGTTTGAAAATAGACCAATCGCATGACGCCACGACGTCACCGTCTTCCTCCATCCGTCGCCTAAAACCTGCCCAAATATTTACCTACGGTTTGCAACTGTAGCTATAACCTGAGTCAATTAAAAGCATGAATCACGTGAAATAAATAAAAAGTAAAGCCATGGATCGATTGTATATCCTCTCCCGACCACGTTGGTGTCCTTAGTTCGGTGCAATTTTGGCTATGGCGAGAAACCCCAATTTGAAACTCAAAACCCTAGCAATGGTAGATTCCAATACCTGCACCTAAACTCAAATCAAACTATCCAGATCGTATCATAACATCAATACAAACATAAATATATAATCAATTCACAGGGAGAATGCATGTATGTATATAATCAAGTTCAAGAAAATATTGCTCGTTCGTGAGCATATATTAACGTTTTTGCACAGTCTGGATCGATGATGATTACTGGATTAACTTCAAGAATCGTCCCGGAATCGATTGAGATGCTTAAAATGCTTCGAATCCGCTTCAAACTCTCAGAACGAATTTGACTTTTTGTTCAATTTGAAGGACTCGACTATGGTCTCCAAGGCTGCAAAACCTTGTCCAAAATCCCCCCTAATGTCTGGCCTTTGTATGTTTATATAGTAGATTGATTTAGGTTAATAATTATGAACAAAATCCTCTTGAATCAAGATATTGAAATTTGATAGAAATTGATTGAAATTGGATCAAATCTTGGCTTAAATGAATGATTGAAATTGATCTAAAAATAAACCTAAAGCAATTCTTTTCATATTTTCCACATATTTGCCTTAAATGAATGATTGAAATTGATCTAAAAATAAACCTAAAGCAATTGTTTTCATATTTTCCACATATTTGCCTTAAATTGGATTTTTAATGAATAAAAAATTCAATAAAAATAAAATAAAAGTCAAATGGGCGTGGCATTGGATTTGGAGATTCTTAGTACTCTTATAAGCAAGTTTGGATCATAAAAGAATAGGCCCATTTGGAAAAAATCCAAGTTTAACCTTTATTTGCTTCACATTTTCCACCCAAAATCGACCAACTTTGACAAGGCATATCTCCCTCAATCTTTAAGATTTGGAAGAGTTCTAGGACTTTTTGGAAACCTCAAGATGTCCTCTGCAAACCACTTTGGAACATATTTTTCATTTGAAGACTTTATCTTGATGATATGGCCTTTGACAAAAAATTACTTTTGGTTGACTTTTGAAAAGGACCTATAATCTTTTATACCATATCTCCCAAATGAAGCATTTCTTACCTTGGCATGTGAGAGGAAAAGTTGTAGAGAATCCAATTTCCTTCAAAATAGGCTTTGAGTGGACAATTTTTGATACTCCATTTGAAAGTTATGGTCAGTCAAAGTGCAGTATACTTTTCACTTAAAAAACCCTAATTTGAACCTTTTGACTTTGTTCATTTCTGAGTTTTTATTAATGAATCATGATCAACCTTTGATCAAATGATGGATATAATCCCAAATACTTGATGTTGACCAAAAGTCAGGAGTTTTGACTGTACTTTGACCATAGTTGACTTTTAGGTCAAACTAGTCGACTGTGGATCATTTAAGCATTTGAATGAGCAATCCTTGGAATTGAAGCTTGACTTTTGACATGGAGATACCTTGAACCCTAATAAACCATATGAAATCCATTGGAACCTTTGGTACATCTTTTCTCCTTAGCAAATCCAAAACCATAATCTTGAGGACCCTTTAATGAGGAGAGAGTTACTTGAGTTTAACCATTGAGCCTTGAAACCTTGAAGATGAAATGAGATGGGAAAATTTTGGGGTATGACAGCTGCCCCTGTTCAATCTTCTTAAACCTGAAGAATCAGATAGGCACGTCTGCCTATCGTAATCTAAAGGTAGAAGATGATTGAACACTGAAATGCCCTGAAATTTGCATTTGTTGGTGCTAGCCAGGTTATTATGAGGAATAGGGTTAGAGATGCCATTCGCAAAAGATCACAACCAACAGGATGGGATTGTGATAATAATATTTCTTGTTAGCATGAATCCCATCCTGAATTGTAAAATTATCTTGATGCAATGTTATGATGCATATAATGTATGATGCAGTGAGCTTCTCGAAATAAATGAGAGCAATTTATGTATATGCACTATGTATGAATGATGCATGACTGTTAGCTATGTTAGTTGAAGCATGTTAGTAACTTTGGAAAAGAAAAATAAAACCCTTGTTTGTTACCGGTGAAGTTTTGAGGAAGATCACTGTCGAGGGACTAACGTGATGAATAAACCCGATTGAGGAACCCTTTGAAAAACCCTGTTGTAAAACCCTTTGTAGATCATTATTGTAAAACCTTTTTGTAAAACCCTGTTGTAAATCCTTATCGTAAAACCCTTTATAAAACCTTTTGTAGAACCTTTTGTAGTTTTGAAGGAGATCACTGCCGAGGGACTAACGTGATGAATAAACCCGATTTTAGAACCCTTTGAAAAACCCTGCTGAAAAAACCCTATTTTCTGCCGGAGATGATATTAATGGGAAGATTTGAAGGAGATCAATTGCCGAGGGACTAACGTGATGAACAAACGTAGCTGTCAATAGCGAAGGCTCGCCGTTTGTTGTGTAGAAGATAATCAACTTGCTATAGTGCTAGCAAGCTTTTGTAGTTTGTAAATAACCCACTTACTATAGTTCTAGTAAGTCTTCGTAGTTGGTGTAACCCACTTACTATGGTTCTAGTAAGTCTTCGTAGTTATCTTGGATGAGAGGAGGGATCACTTGTTATGGTTCTAACAAGTTTACCTGCACCAGTAGGGATCACTCGCCATAGTTCTGACAAGCTTACCTGCACCAATAAGAATTATTTTCTATAGCTCTAGCAAACTTACCTGCACCAATAGGGATCGCTTGCCATGGTTCTGACAAGCTTACCTGCATAAATTTCTTTGACATATCTATGATCCTGACGTTTGTACTATGTAGATGTCTTACGATGTTGACTCGAATGCTTATGCTGATGCATATGTATATATGCAAATGCTGATGCAGTCCCAGGATTTTATCTCCTTAAGCCCATTGACCCTGTTTAACCCATGTTTGCCCCTATACCACGACTATGCTTATGCCAACTTGGTAATGTTTATGTATGTGGATAATGCTTATGCTTATGTATATGTTGATTGATGTAACGAGTGGAACAAAATAATGTCTTCTATAAGACTACCTGAAAAGGTTTCTGGAATGGATATGAAAATTTGTCTTAAAGAAGACTACCTGAAGAGGTTCTTAGAAAGGATAAGGAATGTCTTAAATAAGACTACCCGGAAAGGCTGAAAGATGTCTTAAAAAGACTACCTAAAAAGGTTCTTGGAAAGGACGATGAATGTCTTAGAAAAGACTACCTAGAAAGGTTCTTAGAAAAAGAATATCTTAAAGAAACCTACCTGAAGAGGTTCCTGGAAAGGATGAAAATTCGTCTTAAAGGAGACTACCTGAAAAGGTTCCTGGAAAGGATCGTAAGATTTGTCTTAAAGAAGACTACCTAAAAAGTTGTGGTGTAATGTATCAACCAATGTATGTAATGCATGACTTATGTATATTTACATGATGCTCCAATAATAGGTTGTTGATAACCAAAGCATATAAGGTTGTTCGATAGGGTATGATTCTAGCCTGATTTCCCAAAGCTTGTTTTGAACTTGAAGATCGTAGTTAGGAGAAAGATCTGTCGGAGGTTGTAAAGCACGAGCACGCCTTTTCCTTTTGTTGTGCGTCTTGCCCCGGTTTGACCCTTTGAATCACTCCACGCCTCTGACTTTTTGAAGTTCTCCACGCCTTTAACCTTTTGCAATTCTTCACACCTTTAACCCCTTGAAATTCTCCACACCTTTAACCTTTTGGAATTCTTCACACCTTTAACCTTTTGAGGTTCTCCACACCTTTAACCTTTAGAGGTTCTTCACACCTTTAACCTTTTGAGGTTCTTCACACATTTAATCCTTTTGAGGTTCTCCACGCCTTTAGCCTTTCGAGGTTCTCCATACCTTTAACCTTTTGAATTTCTCCGCCTTTACCCCTTTGAAATTCTCCACACCTTTAGCCTTTTGAATTGTTCGCCCTATGGATTTGATATCCACTGCCCCTAATATTTTCGTGAAAAAAAGATGCCTTTAATCTCCAAGCCATGAAGGAAGTGCCCCGAGAAATAACCTTGTCATACGCTTCGACATTTAGATTGAAGGGCATGCCCTTGATCTCCAAGACATGGAGGGTTATCCATAGTGTTCTATCCATTTGGTTTAAATTCCTCCCATGTTTGACATGCCCTGATTGTTATTGCTTCGAGATGTGACCCAAGTCGATTGAACCATAGGAAGAATGCCCCCAGTTAATAGGATCCTTGATTGTATGCCCCTGTAATCCACTTTGGAACATATTTTTCATTTGAAGACTTTATCTTGATGATATGGCCTTTGATAAAAAACTGCTTTTGGTTAACTTTTGAAAAGGACCTATAATCTTTTGTAACATATCTCCCAAATGAAGCATTTCTAACATTGCCTGTGAGAGGAAAAGTTGTATAGAATCCAATTTCCTTCAAAATAGGCTTTGAGTGGACAATTTTTGATACTCCATGTGAAAGTTATGGTCAGTCAAAGTGCAGTTGACTTTTTACTTAAAAAACCCTAATTTGAACCTTTTGACTTTATTCATTTCTGAGTTTTTATTAATGAATCATGATCAACCTTTGATCAAATGATGGATATAATCCCAAATACTTGATGTTGACCAAAAGTCAGGAGTTTTGACTGTACTTTGACCATAGTTGACTTTTAGGTCAAACTAGTCGACTGTGGATCATTTGAGCATTTGAATGAGCAATCCTTGGAATTGAAGCTTGAATTTTGACATGGAGATAACTTTAACCCTAATAAACCATATGAAATCCATTGGAACCCTTGGTACATCTTTTCTCCTTAGCAAATCCAAAACCCTAATCTTGAGGACCATTTGATGAGGAGAGAGTGACTTGAGTTTAACCATTGAGTCTTGAACCCTTGAATTTTGGGGAATATGACAACAACCATGCCTAACATCGCGTCCTCATCCAACTTTCTTATTCTCTAGTTGCGCTTGACAACACTCCGACTATTACTATTTTGGAATATATTTGTATCTCAACATCACTTGAATCCAAAACTCGTACGCCAATCTCACAATTCTAACCATTTCAGCAATATCTTGGAACAACATCTTATGATGTAGCAACAACCTTCACTCGCTTATACTTGACGATACATCATTGCTTCATCATCGCAACAACATACTCAACACCGATACCCATATACGATTCTTATTTTCCATACTCAGGTGTCATTCACTAACGAAGCACCAACAACAACATTACTGCAACAGAGACAAAAGTATCATAATACCAACCTGATAACATAACTTGACTAATAACCATATAACTCATCATCGACCAACAACTTATAAGAACATTCTATTACAATCAACACTATTGACAAGAAAACTCAATACTCTGGCACATCATGCTTCAACTGCGCGACTCTGATCATCCATCTTAATCCACTGTCCTTTATTAGAGTTTCTATCAATTTACACGATTCACAAGCTTCAACTAAGTTTCAGTCTCTCTTTAGCATCCATCACTTCACGCACCATTAAGATAGTAAGATAAATCTATAACGTCCAATACAATCCCGTCTACTATCGACAAGAGATTAAGGGTGATCAAGTCCTCAATTTGTTAATAGACAGCCGACAATCATAATGTAGTATAACCATCATTACCAACTATAACAGTGTTCCTTTAGAAATTGAACTTACGTCACCAAAATACCATACTTCAACAACTTGCAAAACTATCCGAACCTACTAACACTGACATCTTGCAGCTACTTACTAAAACACCTCTGACGATACATTAGAACAAAATTTCTTCAATTCACTCATCTCTGACGCTGACGTCCTGCGCGATACCAACGCACAAGTCTGTTTTCCATGGACAAGCGTAACCGCTAACTTCACCTATTTCCAACACCATCTTGTCAAAAATAAATCTACTTACAGTTGCGGCATCCATTCTTGTATTAAAATTCACCTCGTTATCTTTCCGACGCTTCAAATCGAATATCCGACAATCACTTATGCGAGTCTAACATAAAGTCCACCGCAACTTCATCACTCTATCACTTTTCCAACACCGGTACCTTTTGCAAGGCTAATCGCACTGATAACTTCACAGTTCATCCACAATGTTGAACACGACAACTTTCTAAATTCCATCTTCCAGGATTTATTCTTAGTACTTAACGGTTACTTCCCGAAACATCATGAGTTTGCACCATACTTGCAGATCAACAACTGCTACACTGTTCCTCATCCTTCGAAGAGTAAACATCAACAATTCTTGATCATTCTCCTTCTACAGACGCTCCAAGCTTGTTAAACAACCAAAACCTTGAATCCATGTCAACAAGCTCCAACAATACTTGCACTGTCTCCTTTGAGCAGTACATTGCACCAACCACTTACAATAGAAACATATCCGAGGAGCAAAGCTTGTCCCACACTTCGCTTAAACTACTTCCTGCAACAAAATAAATAAGTACTAATAGTGTTTCACACATGTGCCGCGTACTGCATGATAAAACACTGACAACATTCAACTGTCACACAACTCAACTAACTTGACAACTTGGTCGGACGGACCAACATGGCTCTAATACCACGATGTAACACCCCATTTCTACCCGAAAACTATATGCAAGAATCAGAGTTTCAAAATTTCTCAACAAACGAATGAGGCGTCACATATTCATTTAACAATAAATCACATCATCGCATTTAGCGGATACATAGCACTTTCTTTAATCAATTAAACAAATACTCAACATATAATACTTTTCAAAACAGAACAACTTCTTTCATTAGAACAAGGCGGAATCATAGTTCTCAATCTTTAAATCAACAACATCTTATTCAGCTCAGATAAAATAATAAACAACAACAATCATAAACATCATAAATCAATCCCCCCGAGTGCTACGTATCAGAGCGACAACCGACTCGATAAACAACAACTAAATCTTCATACTCGAACACCTGCACGTTACCAATATAAAGGCAACGGAGAACAAGAGAAAAGGGTGAGATATCAAATCATATAAGTGAGTGCATGATACATTGTATTTTAGGATCTAGGCATATATCGTTATCACATCGCAAGTATTAATATTGTTATACCCTTCATGCTTTTACTAATTCACAATTCTCACATGCTTTACATCTTACAACAAGTCACCACCATAATATATAAGCCACAATTCTCACGATACATCACAAGTATAAGTCATAATTATAGACCCAAAACATCACCGAATATAAGTCATACACTTAGTCACAAAACATCACATATAAGTCACACATCTAATCACGAAACATAATATATAAGCCACCAGACATATTCAGTTAATTGTATTCACAAGCATCGATATCATCATACTATTCATAAAATCATCAATTCACATTTTCACATACTTCCATCATTTAACAAGTCACAAAATACAGTCACGATATAGTCACAAAACGTCACGACTATGAATCACATATGACACATGGGACATGACTCATGTATATGCATGTGGTACCAATCATAGCTTCAGCCCCCATCACCAATTGCCCGAATCTGAGGCATAAGGCATAAGCCTTCGTCACTAATTTTCCAATCCAGGCCGTCACAGAGTATGCATATGCAATGTGACTCGAAAAACAAGACATACACAACATACTCATACCAATCACACGTCACTGCGAGGCATGCGCCTACATCACTGATAATTACCAATTAGTAGAGGTAATTCAACGTCACAAATAATCTTTCATCTTCACATAGAAATAAAATCGTCACGATATCATCATGCTTCGGTATAAACACATAACTTCACATGTCGATAAACTCATCACAACATTATCATGTTTCGGTATATCACGACAAACATATAACTTCACATATTAACAAAAATCATCACAACAAACAACACATTAAGTCAATTCACATTAGTCTCATAATTCTCTATAATTACTCGTTTATTTAACTCACTAATCCACCATGAACTAACCAAAATTATTCACCTAATATTCTCTAATTAATCGGATACATCCTGCGTCACTACCGGTTATCTAACTTCCAGTTAAATCCTTAATATTCAATACTTTACGGATTTTCGGGTTATACTCCGAAGTCACTAAAAATCACAGCTCAACCGGTTAGTTCGGATACAATTTTATTCTTTACCGGTTATTCGATTCGTTCGGTTAAATTCTCAAGATATCGTAATTTACCGATAAACTGAATAGTTAATCTAAGTTCAAGTTTATTCCAATTAAATAGGTTTATTGAAAATTAATTCAACCATTAATTTAATCGACCGATTAATATCACAATTTCGACAAAATAACACCGCCACGTTAATGTACTAATTAAACTTAGCTACCACGTAATTTTTTATCAAATTTCGGACAACTAATTATACCGCTTAATTCGGCTATTTCGATCAAACGAGACAGTTTTACATTTATTAGTCCTATCCTACTATCCTACTGTTTTCAATTTATTTCATTTCAAAAACCTGTTTCATTTCATTGTACTACACCATTATATATGCTTAATTAATAATATATATATATATGCTTAGTTAATGGTATGGAACAATCAATTGAAACATGTACCATGTGAACCTACTTAAACCAATTATAATGCATATACAGCAGCACAGAAAAGAAACAAATTCACATTATAATCCCGTCATGGGCTTTAAACCAAAGGCGCATTGCGACGGCCATCATGGCTAAAGGCTGCACTCGTGTATATTCAATACTCACTTATTAGCAACAACAGAATCATACCCACATAGTAATTTTAGAACCATTCAAATAAATTGAAAACAGATTCAATTTTCATAAACAGATTCAACACAATAAATTAATAACCTAAAAATCCCTAATCCCTAATATACAAGATTTCATAAGCCCCATTATAGGAAGAGAACCCCACCCTTACCTTAGATTGAGTGCAGATCTAAGAAGATTCAATGGAAAATTGGAGAAAAATGACACTTTAGAGCAATACTTTGGGTCTCCTTCTTCTCATCTTCACAACCCTAACCCCCTTTCTCTATTTCTTATTTTCTTTTCCTCGGTTACTCCTTTATGCTTCTATATTTCTACTATTTCTAAATGACAAAATAGACCACCACTTAGTCTCTATTTCATAATGGGCCTACTAAAATACACCCCTTAATACTTAAAGATACCATAATATAAGCCCAAATTAATTTCTACACTTAATATAAAAATAATACTTTCACTTAAACTCCATTAAAATAAAATCCGATTATTTTAATATACCGATTATTACTCAATGCCTCATATTTCCGGTCTAATCTTAAAGAACTCGGAAAATTCCCAAAACGCTAAACATCAACTCATTAATATTTTTAATACTAAAAATATTAAAATCTTCGATTAAATGTCGATCCGCTATCCCAAACTAATACCGACTAAATCGCCCCAAAACGCGAAAATTTTAGTAAACATCACAAACGTCTAAATTAAGCCAATAATTATATTTTCGGGTGTTACACATCAAAATCATTGATTGAATATGCATTGAGTCGAAATTAATATGTCAATCTGAACTGAATAAATACCACACCGAGATCGAAAAACAAAATAACACCACGATGACCAAAATAAATAATATTTATATTTTAATTTTTTTTTGAAATAAAAGCATCAATTTCATTTCCAAAAACCAATAATACATACCGACCCCATGGGTCCAAGTTTGATTCCACAAAACTTAACAAATACTTAGTTAACCAACATTAACACAATTACATAATTTTTTAAACATATTGTACCTAATCACAATACTATGATAGATTCTATCAATCACCGTGAGATCCAACTCTTTGTTAGAGAAAGCTTTTTCATTTATGCATTTCCAGGTTTCGTAAACTGTCTCAGCCTAGCTAACTTCAACAGTTGTTTCTTCCAGCTATTACGTTGTGTGCCATGTATCATCCAATCTATTCTTTGCTCCACTGCTCAGGCCTTCTCAAAATTTCCAACCATTCAAGAATGGTTTTCTAGATCCAATTAGTACCTTTGCACAGAAAAAAAACACTCTATAGACTTAATTTGATCATAAAAACATTTTGTATCATTAATAAATCCAAATCTTAGCAGCCTATCTTTAGTTCGCATCCTCTCATTCAATGCCATCCAAAGAATGAATTTAGCTTGAGGCTTCGCATGATTATCAAAGAGGACTTTCCTCCATCTAACTAGCATGCTATCTCTCTGAAGTGCTTTCTATATAGTTGTAGTATGATACTTACCTGTTGCCTCAATTGTATTCCACTAGCCCGTGCCTTTAACCATGTCTCTGCATTTGATATCTTCTTCATCATCCAAGAGCAATTGGTTGTGGCACTCCATTCCATAATGTCATGTCCCTTTAGATAGTAGGAGTTCATCCAACGAATCAACATTTTATCTTTCTACGTGTGAACATTCCAAAGGAGCTTCGCAATTGTGGAAATATTCCATTCTCGAAGGGATGTCACATTATGGCCCCCAACATTCGTAGGGTTCCAAATGTGATCCCAAGAAATCGGAGATTTTCTCTTTATTGTGTCTAAACCAAACCATATATAACTTCGACAAATTGCCTCAATTTCATGAGTCACTTTGTGAGACAGAGGGAAAATCTAAAGCTAGAAATTTGTAACAACAATAATAACACTTTGAATCAGTTGGAGCTTACATGCATTACTCAGAAGCCAGGATGTCCAATGCTTGATTCGTTTCACAATTTTATCAATCAAGGGTCTACATTGGTTCTTAGTAATTTTCCAGCTACATAAAGGTACTCCCAGGTATTTAACATGAAGGCACCCTCGAGCAAATCCAGTTTCATGCTTTATGGTCTTCTGATCAGCATCATTGACACCTCCATAATAAACCTTTCACTTAGATGCATGAGCCTTCAGACCTATGGTTGTTGAGATTCATTTTAATTCCTCAACCAATATCTTTATAAAGTTAACATCTCCCCTAGAGACTAAAAGAAGATCAACTGCAAATGAAATATGTGTGAGTTAAAGTTTCTCACATTTAGAGTGAAAATTGAAGTTAGGCACCTCGTTAAGTCTTTTCAAGCATCTATTAAAATACTCTATGATCAACACAAATAAAAGAGGGGAGATGGGGTCTCCTTGTCTGAGACCCTTTTAGCTTGCAACACATTAGTGAACTGGTCATTTATTGAGTACCTGTAAGACACAGTGGTAACACAAACCATGATCCAGTTAATAAACCTATTTGGAAAGTTCATTTCTTGCACAATATCCTTCAATGAACTCCATTCCACAGAGTCACAAGCCTTATAGATGTCCATTTGGATGACACATATGGGAGAAATGTGTTTTCTATTATAACCTCTCACAAGTTCATTGGCCATGATAATGTTATCATGGATGACTTTAGCAGGCAAAAATGCAGATTGGTTGTCATCCACAACATTATTGATCACCTTACTAAGTCTTGTGGTAAGAATCTTAAACATGACCTTGTAGAATGTTGTGCAGCAGGCTATAGGTCTCATGTCCTTCGCTGTTTTGGCTTCATTAGTCTTGCGTATGAGTGTCACTATGGAAATTTATGTTTAAATATTCAGTCTGTATGTTTTATGTTTTATATTAAGCGTGCATTTTATTTGTTAAAAATCGAGGGATTGGACATGACAAATTTTTTTATTATGTTTGATGCAGAAGTTTATCATGAGACTGGATAAAATTAATGGCAATGGACTGGACAAAAACATAAATTTTTATTCCTCACTAAACTAAAGTACAACTTTTTGTCTCAAACACAAATGATAAAAAAAAAAATCAAAATTTCATTTTTAATCTCTCTATTTAAATTTTGATTTATAAATATAATATTAAAATTTTATTTATCAATAAAGAATATTATAATAAAATTACATTATTTTTGTTTGATGCATTGACATACCAAATAAAATAGAGTAAATGTTTTTCTCTCTTGATCATTTTCCTTCTCCTTCTCATTATTTAACATTTTGATTTATGAATATCAATATTTTACATGTCAATAAAAAATATTATAGTAAAAACTAAATTATAGACAAAAAATTGTCTAGTGCATCAACTGTCAAAAATAATACAATATACCAAGTTATCTCATACTGTTATGCACTATCTAGTATTGTTTTGTCCAGTATTTCTTATTTTATAAATCAAACGTGTTCTCTCCGGTTGAACAGGTGGCCAGCAACGGTAGGCTTGATCTTCGTTGATGGTTGAGGAAAAAGGGGGGTTGTACATGCAAGGCACTCTAATGCCATAGTATGGGAGCAACAAGATAAAACTGAAAATATGAGGTTTTGGGTTAAGATTAGATTACCTTGCCCTCTAGGGATAGAGGGCTATTTAGAAGTGTTCTCATGGATCAGAATAGATCTCTTATCTTTTGAGCTTAGGCGCGTTTTCCAGCCCAGATTATAGGGGACCTTTGACTAGGTCTTGACTAGTCACGCCCGGGATACTAGCTGTTTCCGGGGACGAGATCCCAGCATGCTCGATAGATGCTCAGGCGTGCTCCGAATGTTGAGTGAACGTTGTACCCTCTTGGCAAGGGTGATTTGGGCCAATGCTTATCAGGCCGGTCTATACCAAGAGTGGATTGGGCCAATTGGATCGTTTGAGCTAGTCCAGAATAGGAGCCCTCCAAGTTGTTGCTTCCGGGCGTGAGAGTGATGACTTAAAGTTGCTACGAACGGTCATAAGGGACCAAACGAGGAGAGCACCGAGCAGGGCAACAATTTTCAAAGAGGAACATGTGTTTGGTGGGAGGAGAGGTAACATGTGAGTTGCAGCCTCGAGCTTTGTGTTGCATTTAATACGTCATGATGGCTGCTAGCCTAGTGGCTAGAGTTTAAGGTTTAATGATGACCCCTTCGTTCCATGGGTCCACGCGTGCACGTCACATGTGGGTTTATGTCACCTATATATAGTTTGAACTTTCCCCCCATTTGAACTTTTACGCGCTCTCTCTCTGCTCTCTAACCTTTGGTGCTCTACCGCTACCTTTGCCACAATTGTTCAGTTTCTGGACTCCTTCTTCCACTTTTCCAAGTAAGATTCTTTTCCTTCTGTACTTTTTTATACCTAGTTTAGCGAAGCATGCAGTAGGATAGTCGTAGAGCGACTACCCGTTTGTTTCCCGATGAACTGTTGGTGGTTGACGATGGTGATGTCATGTTTCTCACCGTGAATGAGAGTTAGACTGTAGGTATTCTATGGAGACTTGCGTTTTTTGCCCTGTTTGTCCTGAATTTCCGTTAGATTTTGTTAGGAATTCTCCCTTCGCATATGTTTCCCTAGCTGTTGTTGCATGATATCTAGTGAGATTCTAATTAAATCTGGGTTTTCTATGAGTTCTTCATCTTTGTGTCAGATGATTGGCTTTTCGAGTAGGGGCTGAAGGATAGAAAAACACTTAGAAAGGGGGGGTTTGAATAAGTGTAGTCTAAAAACTTGAACGATAAAAACAATTTGCACAGTTATTTTTATCCTGGTTCGTTGTTAACTAAACTACTCCAGTCCACCCACACGGAGTGAATTACCTCACCTGAGGATTTAATCCACTAATCGCAACAGATTACAATGGTTTTCCACTCAGCCCACGACTAAGTCTTCTAGAGTATCCTGATCACAACCTGATCACTCCAGGAACAAATGCTTAGACACAAGCTAAGACTTTCTTAGAGTATCCTGACCACCACGTGATCACTCTAATTACAACTGCTTAGACACAAGCTAAGACTTCCTAGAGTATCCTGATCAACACTTGATCACTCTAGTTACTTACAAATTAATGTAATCAATTCTAAGAGTATTACAATGCTTCTGAAAAGCTATAATTACAACAGTGATATTTCTCTTAAAGTTTAAGCTTAATCTCACTAATATATTAGAACAACAATGTAGTGAGCTTTGATGAAGATGAAGTTTCTGAGCTTTGAGTTGAACAACGTTTCAGCAAGTTTTTCAGAATAAGTTCGTTCAGAATTGGTAACCTTGCTTCTCATCATAACTTCATATTTATAGGCACTTGAGAAGATGACCGTTGGGAGCATTTAATGCTTTGCGTATTCTGTACAACATTGCATTTAATGTTTCACTCTTTTGTCAACTACCTCGAGCCTTGTTCACGCTGTGTCTACTGACGTTGCCTTTAATAGCTTCTAGCGTTCCTTTTGTCAGTCAGCGTAGCCTGCCATTTGTACTTGCTTCTGATCTGATGTTTGTGTATACAACGTTTGAATATCATCAGAGTCAAACAGCTTGGTGCATAGCATCTTCTTGTCTTCTGACCTTGAAGTGCTTTTGAGCGTGATACCATGAGAACTTCAGTGCTTCTGCTTCTGATCTCACGTTCTTCTGATGCTTTCATAGACCCGTGTTCTGATTCTGCTTTGACCATCTTCTGATGTCTTGCCAGACCATGTTCTGATGATGCATGTTGAACCTTCTGAGTCAAAGCTTCTGAGCGCTGATTTGTGCATACTCTTTATATATTTCCTGAAAGGGAAATTGCAGTGTATTAGAGTACCACATTATCTCACACAAAATTCATATCCTTGTTATCAATAAAACTAAGAATATTGATCAGAACAAATCTTGTTCTAACAATATCCCCCTTTTTGATGATGACAAAAACATATATAAATGATATGAATTTGCGATCAGAAAGAGCAGACAGCTAAAGACAATTACACAGCTAAAGTATAAGCATGTGAATATGTCTCCTCCTGAGATTTACAATCTCCCCCTGAGATGAATAAACCCCCCCTGAAATAAATACTAGAAGAATTTTAATAATAAAAGACTTCCCTGAGTATTTTCAGTAGAGACGTTCACAGTGCTTGATCTTCAGAAGATTCACAGCTTCTGATTCCTGCTTCCATCGGACAGCTTCAGAACTTGAATTTCTCTGATCTTCAGAACATTCACAGCTTCTGATTCTTGCTTCCATCGGACAGCTTTAGAACTTGAATTTCTTTGATTTTCAGAACATTCACAGCTTCTGATTCTTGCTTCCATTGGGACAGCTTCAGAGCTTGAATTTCTTCTTACATCACTTCATGCTAGATTGTATCAGAACATTGTTGAATGTACCGGAGCATCATCAGAGCATCTCTACATCCTGAAATGTTATAGAACAAAACTAAACGACAAAAGTCAGCATGAATGAGTCAGAACATAGAATATGTTTCAAAACACATAATATGTATCAGAGCCATATAAAATGTATCAGAACAAATAGACATAATGTTTCAGATCATATTTTATCGTCAGAATATCTGAACATTTTTCCTTCATGCTTCTGATCCTGAAGCTTCATAGCACTCAGCTTGCTTCAAGAATCCAAGAGCTTGATTCATCTTGTTGCTTCTTATGTTGATCTTGAATCTTCAATTCCTGCAACAACACAACTTAAAGCATAGAACTTTGCAAGTTCTGTTAGTAATGTGGGGCCTTTTTACCCGGTAGCTGATAATATTAATCAGATCATTTATCACATATTCTCTCCCCCTTTTTGTCATAACATCAAAAAGAATATAAAAGATTCAGATGTAGAAAACGTCAAACAAAAGAGCTTTTCATTGATCAAACAAACAGAGTTACAAAAAAGATATGCAAACAAAAATATGCTGCAAGTAAAGGAAACTACAAGGACTCAAGGACTACAACCCTAGCTTAGACATAATCTTAGCTAACATATCATGAATCCCTGCACCGTTCTCAGTTTGTCTAGCCATAAGAGCTTGAGACACTGCATGCCTGTCCAGACAAGAAGCTCTACGGGAAGAGAATACATGAATCCAAGGAGGAAGTGAGAGACAGTTCACAGGAAGAAAGCTAATGTCTCAAACGGGGCTTTCCCTTAACATAGAAGTCAAGTACATGATGCTTAACTTCATCCAATATCTCAAGAAAGTCTTCTTCCTTTCGATAAATGTTGATAACAGCATCACAGAAGAGATCTGGCTTGAGACTTCTTGGAATCTTGAGTCTCTTGTGAGATCCGTCTTGAAATTAATGTAGGCGATCCCCGAGATTTGTTTCTCAACCTGGAACCAATCAACCCTTCCAACCGTTCTATTCAAATAGATCGACCACCCCTGAGCCTTCGCCTTCGCATCTTGGTTGAAACCATAAGCATCCAAATCATCAGCGTCCACATGAGATTTACACAAAACTTCCATTACTGGTGGAGGAATGGAGCAAGTTTTCAGTGGAGAAACCTCTTGAGAGGAACTTGAAGACGGATTCATGGTGAGTGCTAGGTTGAAGATGAATAAACTAGGGTTTATGCAAAATGCAGATAACGAGAGAGAGAGAGAGAGAGAGAGAGAGAGAGAGAGAGAGAGAGAGAGAGAGAAAGAGAGAAATAAATAGAGGGAAAAGAAACGTTTGAAGAGTATAAAAAGAAAAAGAAATAGACTGAAATGATGAATGGCATTTAATGTTACGTGACATGAGGAGAGAGACTTATGACAAATGAAGTGATTAGCACAGTTACCTAAGTAGGCGTCCCCTCAACTGCACGCATGCTTTTCCAGAAATAGTGAACACGTGTTTATTTTCTGGAGAGACTGGTGACAGCTGTTTTGCTTTAAAAAAGCTTCTGAATCAACTTAGACAATGAAACGTTAGTAATAACAGAATCGCTACTTCTAATTGATTACAATCAGAACTTCTTATAAAAAAAATCCAATCACATTTCAGAAGATACTCATACATAAGATCTTCTCATCTTATCATTCTGGACATAAATCCATACTGATATTCTTCAGAATGAACTTAAACCTATCTCCAGCAAGGGGTTTTGTAAAGATATCAGCCCATTGATGGTCTGTATCCACAAAGTTTAAAGATATAACACCCTTCTGAACATAGTCCCATATGAAATGATGTTTAATCTCAATATGTTTAGCTTTTGAATGTAAGATAGGATTCTTAGATAAACATATAGCAGAAGTATTATCACAGAAAATAGGAATGTTACTCTCATATATCTGATAATCTTCTAGCTGACTTCTCATCCAGAGCATTTGTGTGCTACAACCAGCAGCAGCAACATATTCTGCTTCTGTTGTTGAGAGGGCAATAGTAGCTTGCTTCTTGCTGTACCATGAGATCAGATGACTTCCAAGAAATTGACAACTTCCAGAAGTACTCTTTCTTTCAATTCTATCTCCAGCATAGTCAGCATCACAGAATCCTACTAAGTTGTATTCTTTGGATCTTCTGTAAACTAAACCAACATTAGTAGTACCTTTCAGATACCTCAGAATTCTCTTAACCGCAGTTAAATGAGATTCTCTCGGATCTGATTGGAATCTAGCACACAAACAAACACTGAAGAGAATGTCAGGTCTAGAAGCAGTTAGGTATAGAAGAGATCCAATCATACCTCTGTACAACTTCTGATCTACCTTCTTACTTACCTCATCCTTAGCTAGGACACATGTTGGATGCATAGGAGTTTTGGCTTCTTTACTTTCAGAAAGATTAAACTTCTTCAGAAGTTCTTTCACATACTTTGTTTGATGAACATAGGTTCCATCAGAAGTTTGGTTGATTTGAATCCCAAGGAAATACTTGAGTTCTCCCATCATGCTCATTTCAAATTCAGCCTACATAGACTCAGCAAACTCCTTTCCAAGTGTAGCATTAGATGTTCCAAAGATGATATCATCAACATATATTTGACATATTAAAATATCCTTTTTAAAGGTTTTACAAAAGAGAGTAGTGTCCACTTTTCCTCTAGTGAAACCATTTTCCAGAAGAAAAGAACTTAAACGTTCATACCAAGCTCTAGGAGCTTGCTTCAATCCGTATAATGATTTCTTTAATTTAAAAACATGATTTGGAGACTTGGAGTTTTCAAAACCAGGAGGTTGATGGACATAAACTTCTTCATCTATATAACCATTTAAGAAGGCACTCTTGACATCCATCTGATAAAGAGTGATGTTATGTTGAGTGGCAAAAGAAATTAATAGACGAATATATTCTAACCTTGCCACTGGTGCAAAGGTTTCTGTGTAGTCAATCCCTTCTTGCTGACTATAACCTTGAGCAACCAGTCTGGCTTTGTTTCTTACCACTTCTCCCTTCTCGCTTAGCTTGTTTTTGAATACCCACTTAGTGCCGATGATGTTAAATCCTTTTGGTCTAGGAACCAAGTCCCATACATCATTCCTTGTAAACTGATTGAGTTCTTCTTGCATGGCAATTATCCAGTCTGGATCTTCTAGAGCTTGATCAACAGAAGTTGGCTCGATCAAAGAAACAAGACCTAATTGACAGTCTGCATTGTTCTTAAGGAATGCCCTTGTTCTGATGGGATCGTCTTTCTTCCCAAGGATCACATCTTCTGAATGAGCTGATGCAAGTCTAGGTGATCTTCTGACTGTTGGCTCTTTAGAAATCCTGAGATTCTCTAAAGATGCAGCAACTTGATCTTCTGATCCATTGCTTCTGAGACTATCAGCTTCTGCAACTTTGCTTCTTGGTTCTACTGCTTCTGATATATCAATATCAAAATCTGCAAAATTCTCAAACTGCTTTGGTTTTTCAAGACCAAGCTTATCATCAAACCTGATATTGATTGATTCTTCTACAATCAATTTTTCAGTATTGTATACTCTGTAGCCTTTAGAGCGTTCAGAATATCCAAGAAGGAAACACTTTTGTGCTTTAGAATCAAACTTACCAAGATGATCTTTAGTATTCAGAATAAAACATACACATCCAAAAGGATGGAAATATGAAATGTTGGGCTTTCTGTTCTTCCACAATTCATAAGGAGTCTTATTTAGAATAGGTCTGATAGAGATTCTATTCTGAATATAACACGTAGTGTTTATTGCTTCTGCCCAGAAATGCTTAGCCATATTGGTTTCATTGATCATGGTTCTGGCCATTTCTTGTAGAGTCCTATTCTTTCGCTCTACAACTCCATTTTGTTGAGGAGTTCTAGGGCAAGAGAAATCATGGGCAATACCATTTTCTTTGAAGAATTCCTCAAAGAATCTGTTCTCAAATTCGCCACCATGATCACTTCTGACCTTTATGATTTTGCACTCCTTCTCAGATTGGATCTGAGTGCAGAATTCAAAGAACACTGAATGAGACTCTTCCTTGTGTTTTAAGAACTTTACCCATGTCCAGCGGCTATAATCATCTACGATGACTAATCCATATTTCTTCCCTCTGACAGATGCTGTTTTGACTGGGCCAAACAAATCAATGTGCAAGAGTTCTAACAGCCTTGAGGTAGACACAACATTCTTAGACTTGAATGCAGGTTTGGAGAACTTGCCCTTCTGACATGCTTCACAAAGAGCATCTGATTTGTATTTCAGATTTGGGAGTCCTCTGACCAGATTTAGTTTGTTAATCTGAGAAATCTTTCTCAAACTAGCATGTCCTAATCTTCTGTGCCAGACCTATTGCTCCTCAGAAACAGACATAAGACAAGTCACCTTCTGCTTCTTAAGATCAGAAAGATCAATCTTATAAATGTTGTTCTTTCTCTTGCCTGTAAATAGGATTGAGCCATCCTTCTGACTTACAGCCTTGCAAGACTTTTGATTGAAGATTATATCATAACCATTGTCACTTAATTGACTTATGGACAATAAGTAATGCGTTAATCCTTCTACAAGAAGTACATTAGTTATGGAAGGAGAGTTACCAAGACTTATGGTTCCAGAGCCAATGATTTTGCCCTTCTTATCTCCTCCAAACTTGACTTCTCCACCTGGTTTAAGCACCAGGTCTTGGAATGTAGACCTTCTTCCCGTCATGTGTCGCGAGCACCCAGAGTCCAGGTACCATGACATTTTGCTTTTTGTCCTCTTTGCCGCCAAGGATATCTGCAACAGAAATTATCTTCTCCTTAGGTACCCACAATTTCTTGGGTCCTTTCTTGTTAGTTCTCCTCAAGTTCTGATTGAACTTGGGTTTAGCAAAATATTTAACAGGAGGAACAACATGATATTCTTTAGGTTTGTCAGCATGATATTTCTTAGGATGTGTCACATGCTTCTTGGTGTGAACAGTGTTAAAACTCTGTGCATGTGAAGTGAGCCTAATATCATGTGCATGGCCATATTTGAACTGATCATACAATGGCTTGTATGTGATCTTCAGATCATCAATAGGTTCAAATTTATGTGAGGTATCACCCTCATAGCCAAAGTCAAACCTTCTGTTTCCAGAAACACCATATATCATAGAAGCAAGATGACTTCTGCCAATACTTCTAGATAAGAACTTTCTGAAGCTCGAGTCATATTCTTTTAGAATATGATTCATGCTAGGAATGGATTTTTCTGTTTCAGAAGGAGATCCACTATCTTTGGATAGATTTAAAACTTTTTCCTTCAGTTCACAATTTTCCAATTCCAGCTTCTTAGTTTCAAATTCAAACTGCTTTTTCAGCTTTTTGTATTTGATACTAAGATGAGCCTTGAGTTCCAGAAGTTCTGTTAAACTGGAAACTAACTCTTCTCTAGATAGTTCAGAAAATACCTCTTCAGAATCTGATTTTGATGTAGATTCTGATCCATCATCTTCTGTAGCCATCAGCGTGAAGTTGGCTTGCTCTCCTTCAGAGTCTGATTCTGATTCTGATTCAGAATCATCCCATGTTGCCATAAGACCTTTCTTCTTATGAAACTTCTTCTTGGGATTCTCCTTCTGAAGTTTTGGACACTCGTTCTTGTAATGTCCAGGCTCATTGCACTCATAGCAGACAACCTTCTTCTTGTCAGATCTTCTGTCACCAGAAGATTCTCCTCGTTCAAATCTCTTTGAACTTCTGAAGCCTCTGAACTTCCTTTGCTTGCTCTTCCAGAGTTGGTTTACCCTTCTGGAGATCATGGACAGTTCATCTTCTTCTTCAGATTCTGATTCTTCAGGATCTTCTTCTCTAGCCTGAAAAGCGTTAGTACATTTTTTAACATTTGATTTTAACGCAATAGACTTACCTTTCTTCTGAGGCTCGTTTGCATCCAGCTCTATTTCATGGCTTCTCAAGGCACTGATAAGCTCTTCCAAAGAAACTTCATTCAGATTCTTTGCAATCTTGAATGCTGTTACCATTGGACCCCATCTTCTGGGTAAGCTTCTGATAATCTTCTTTACATGATCAGCCTTGGTGTAGCCTTTATCAAGAACTCTTAATCCAGCAGTTAGCGTTTGAAATCTTGAGAACATCTTCTCAATGTTTTCATCATCCTCCATCTTGAAGGCTTCATATCTCTGGATTAGAGCAAGAGCTTTAGTCTCCTTGACTTGAGCATTTCCCTCATGGGTCATTTTCAATGACTCATATATATCATAGGCCGTTTCCCTGTTAGATATCTTCTCATACTCAGCATGAGAGATAGCATTCAGCAAAACAGTTCTACATTTATGATGATTCTTGAAAAGCTTCTTCTGATCATCATTCATTTCTTGCCTTGTAAGCCTTACGCCGCTAGCTTTCACTGGATGTTTGTAACCATCCATCAGAAGATCCCATAGTTCACCATCTAGACCAAGAAAGTAACTTTCCAGTTTATCTTTCCAGTATTCAAAGTTTTCACCATCAAATACTGGTGGTCTAGTATAACCATTGTTTTGCTCAGCAGAGCCAGATGTAGATGCAGGTGGATCTGTTGGAATTTCACCAGCCATCTTTTACTGAAGCGTTTTCCTCTTCCTGAATATTTTCTAAACACGGTTAAGTGCTTGCACCTTAGAACCAGCGCTCTGATGCCAATTGAAGGATAGAAAAACACTTAGAAAGGGGGGGGGGGGGTTTGAATAAGTGTATTCTAAAAACTTGAACGATAAAAACAATTTGCACAGTTATTTTTATCCTGGTTCGTTGTTAACTAAACTACTCCAGTCCACCCCCATGGAGTGATTTACCTCACCTGAGGATTTAATCCACTAATTGCAACAGATTACAATGGTTTTCCACTTAGCCCACGACTAAGTCTTCTAGAGTATCCTGATCACAACCTGATCACTCCAGGAACAAATGCTTAGACACAAGCTAAGACTTTCTTATAGTATCCTGACCACCACGTGATCACTCTAATTACAACTGCATAGACACAAGCTAAGACTTCCTAGAGTATCCTGATCAACACTTGATCACTCTAGTTACTTACAAATTAATGTAATCAATTCTAAGAGTATTACAATGCTTCTGAAAAGCTATAATCACAACAGTGATATTTCTCTTAAAGTTTAAGCTTAATCTCACTAATATATTACAACAGCAATGTAGTGAGCTTTGATGAAGATGAAGTTTCTGAGCTTTGAGTTGAACAGCGTTTCAGCAAGTTTTTCAGAATAAGTTCGTTCAGAATTGGTAACCTTGCTTCTCATCAGAACTTCATATTTATAGGCACTTGAGAAGATGACCGTTGGGAGCATTTAATGCTTTGCGTATTCCGTACAGCATTACATTTAATGTTTCACTCTTTTGTCAACTACCTCGAGCCTTGTTCACGCTGTGTCTACTGACGTTGCCTTTAATAGCTTCTAACGTTCCTTTTGTTAGTCAGCGTAGCCTGCCATCTGTACTTGCTTCTGATATGATGTTTGTGTATACAACGTTTGAATATTATCAGAGTCAAACAGCTTGGTGCATAGCATCTTCTTGTCTTTTGACCTTGAAGTGCTTCTGAGCGTGATACCATGAGAACTTCAGTGCTTTTGCTTCTGATCTCACGTTCTTCTGATGCTTCCATAGACCCATGTTCTAATTCTGCTTTGACCATCTTCTGATGTCTTGCCAGACCATGTTTTGATGATGCATGCTTTTCAAGTGAACATGGCCGGATCCGAAGATGATCGAACGCTTCCTTCTACCTTGGCGTCGTCCTCTGCTACCCTCCCGTAAAAAAGAAGCCCGTTGTGGGGGAATGGGTGATGGCGGAGGTACTGGACTCAGATTGATACTTCGCCTCAGATAGTTCTGACTTTCACACCGATGTTGGTGGGACCGTGGATCAGAATGGAAACTTGGCGGAAAATGACTAGGTCGTGTCAGTGACCGGCATAGACGAACAGGTGTGCAACGTTTATCTTCCTGATATGATCCCTATGTATGAGATCATTTTCCGGAAAATGGGGTTTCGAGTACCCTTCACTGATTTCCAGGTCTTTGTTTTCAACCACCATGAGCTCGCGCCCAGTCAACTTCATCCGAACTCAATTGCCTTCCTCTGGGCCTTCAAATTTACGTGCTAACACCTCGAGACTGGGGCCACCTGTAGCGGGGAAAATCTGAGATAGAAGTCATTAGATTGACTCGACTCAATATTTCAGTGAAAGTCGCCACCGCGCTTTATTGTTTCCAAAGGAAAAGGGAAAAGAACGAAGAAAACTCAAAGTTTGTTTTTAAAAAAAAGAATAGATCTTAGGTACGGGTGTTGATTATACAAGGGGAAGGTTTTAAGCACCCCTCATATCTGTGGTAATCCACAGGAACCTTTTTGAAAATCTGTGTCGTGTGTGTGCTAAAAAAGGGTTTGTTTTATTTTAAAATAAGCTCGGCAAAGCATTAAGCCTTGTGCCTACATACCTCCTCGGTGCAATGGAGATGTTGGAGCTAATGTAGTTCCACTTAAAAGGGAAAACGGTTTAAAAAGGAATAAACACTTTATCGTCGTCGGAGAGAATACTCAGCCATTGATCTTGAGCATGATAACAAATGTGTTCTTTGCATCGCAAATGAAAGAAGGGCTCCAACTCAGATAAAAATCAACGAGTATGCCACTAGCTCTCTCACGCGGAAAAGATCTCATTATATCAATCACTTTCAAAATCGTGGGGTATCGCAACTCACTACAACAATTAATCGTGTCTAAACTTTTGAAGAAAAGCCACTAAGGGAAAAAGATATTTTTAAAGAAAGATTTTAAAAGAGATTTTACAAACATAAGAAGGTTTTGGTAAAAGGGAGAAGATTTTGAAAATCTAAGAAGGGGAGGAGATGAAGAGGCTATCCTAGTGCGTAAAATAAAAGCTAAGGAAAGAAACGGTCTAACCGAAATAAGAAGCCAACACTTGAAATTAAGAGTCAAGGTAGATTTCCCATCTTTTGGAACATTAGAACTAAGCCAACACATTATCACTTGGGGATCCAGATGAACTTATTCTCTTTAGCACCACTTTGCATTAAGCACATTAAAATTCTGACGAAAATCGGGTAGAGTAACGGTTGTTTTCAGGTAAAATCCTTATCACAATGCCTTGGAATTAACCATCAAGGGATTTCAAGGAAATACCTGCATACACAAACAGAAAAAATCCAATTCCAGACAGACAGAATAACCACAGAATAACAACAGGATAATAGGGTCCAGAGGTACTAAGTCCAAAAGTCCACATCTCCAAAATGCTCGGGATAGTAACCAATAGTCCAAAAGAGAGCCTTATGTGTGTTTTAGATTTTTGTTATTTATTAGTGTTTTAGCACAAAAGTAAAGTATGGTCCAAGTGGAAAAAAGAAAATAGCGGAAACATAAACATGATGAAATGATAAAATAAAGCGATAAAGTTAAAAATATAAAGAGCAATATAATAAAATGCGGAAATTAAAGTCAATTGTTAGATGTTAAAGATAACCATCTTGAAACTTGTCAAGTATGTTATCAAAGTTAGTAATAAAGATCGATGGTGAGTGAAAGATGTTCTTGGATTTAAATTCAATGGACATTTATCAAAAGCTTGATAAAATCATAGCGACTACACGATAAACCTCCATAAGTCTTAAATCAACCGCATACAATTCTCTTCCATGTTTGATCTTTTTTGATTCGGGACACGAAATATTGCGCTATGTTAAGCAGATCGCCAAGTGATTTATGTAGAAATCACCCTACAACGAGGCCGATCAAAACTTTATGTGCTAATGCATGCGAGAGAAGCGATATGTAGATCACTCTCCGAAAGCAATACCGCACGAAAAGAAAATAGGTAACGATCTAGTCTTTACCAAAAATCCATAAGGATTCTCAAGATATTAAGACTTTCATCGATCAAAAGAAAAAGAGATAAAAGATGGAACCACATTCAAAGGCTCCTTTCATCCATAATTTCAATCACTTAATATTGCGAATTCGTAATTTCATCCTATCGAAGCCCTAAGTCCATTGATAGTAGAGAGAAATTAGGCCTCTAATTTGTGATTCAAAGAAAATATCAAAAGAATGGGGTAGAAGAAGAGTTAGAACCAAAAACAAGTCAAAAATAGCAAAAACAAGCATTCTGCCTCACTGGAAATCGATTTCCCTCTGTAGGAAATCGATTTCCTGCCTGCAGAATTCAAATCTAGCGCAAAAAACAGAGTGGAAATCGATTTCCCTCTGTAGGAAATCGATTTCCTGCGCACAGTTTTCAAAAAAACAGCATTAAGAAGTATGAAACTTTGATTTAAGCAAACATACAAACACCTTATGATCACATATCAATTGGAGCACGAAATTTCCATCAATTCACCATAAAATAGGACCAATGTAGCATCAAAGATGCATTGAACACAAGTAACAAAGATCTACATCTTAGAGTTTAGAATTTTACCACTTCTTGAACAAAATGTTGGAGTAGCTTCAAGAATAAGCACCAAATGAGTAGATCCTTCAAAATTGGAGATGAACAAGTAAAGAAAAGAGTGAAATGTAGGAGGTTTAGTTCAAAACTAGCGATATTCAAGGTGAATCTCACTAATTTTATGAAAATGAACTTTGGGTGAGGGTTTTTGAAAGGATGAGAAGTGAAAATGCAAGAATTTCTTTGGCTCTCCAAGCTTGTGAAATGAAGAGGTAGAGACCTCTATTTATAGGATTGTAGCAAGAGTAGTGGCAATTTGGTCATTATGAACTTGGTAATTAATCTTGTGTTTAATTGGTAAAATGGAGTTAAAATGGGTTTAATGATGGGAATTAATTTTGGTGAGGTGGAAAATTGGTAAAATGACAAAAATGATCAAAGAAAATAGGTGCCAAAATAATGTCATGCTTCCCTCTCTATTTATTTTTTGAATTTTTGCCTCAGGAAATCGATTTCCCATATGGGTAAATCGATTTCCACCTTCAAATTTTCAAAAACTGTTCTTCTTGCATTGTTTTGATTTTTGCCCGATCTTTTACTTGTAAAATATAAACAAAAGAGACAAAATACATATTTTTGGATTTTGGTTAGTATAAAACAAATTAGACAGAATTAGGTGCCTGATAGTTCCTCTCAGAGACGAAGCGAGCAAAACAGCGAAAACATAACTTCAAAGTGAAGCTCTTGATTAATGATTGGGATGTACATGATGTATGATCTTAGGGTCAAAAATTAGGGTATGACACCACCGTTTTGTTGTTCTTTTACTGCTTCACCGTGAAGCACGAGATGGAGCATGGACGATGGGGTTGGGTCTCTCTGAAGCAGTCGAAGAAGCTCTTCAAGTCCTTCTCTGACTCACTCAAATATTTCAAGACGCGTTACTTCCTTCTCTAACCTCAATCGACGGCTGCCCGGGACACGGTGTTTGATCGGGATCTGATGTTAGATGCTCGTGGTCTTCCGGTCAGGAACGACATTGGAGACCCAAGGATGATGAGGAGGACGAAGTTTCAGTTTCAGTGGTCGTCCGACCATTTCGAGTATACCACCGATCAATTTATCACTCGAGTCAGCGAGTTGGGTGAGGATGGCCGAAATGATTTTAAGATCCTGTCTAATTTTGTGCAGAGTTTCTCCCTGGTCCAGAAGATGGACCGTGGCAGAAGATTGGTGGTTGGTGAGGACAGGGAACCAGTAATGGAGCCCCGGTATACTAACATTAAGGAATTGGTCGAGTGTGGTTCGGTTGAGAGCGCCATGGCCCTTCTAAGTACATGTTTTACTTTTTCTTCATTTGTGTTTTAAGTGTTTGCTCGAGTTTCTATTGACTAATCCCCTACTCGTTAATTATGCAGGATCAATGGCAACTAGGCATGACCGGGTTTGTCTGCATGCCTAAAACAGGGCCAAGATGGTCAAGTAGGGTGTTGGCAATCGTCTGGCTAACATGCAGCCTACTCCGGCCACGGGATCGGGGACCTCCTCGTCTTCTCCCGCTGCTGCCGGGTCACATTTCCAAGCTGTGGACCAGCAGGGTTCCCTTGCGCCCACCATCGTTCATCTCTCTCTTCCTCGTCAGCAACCAGATACGGACAACCTTGCTCGGACAAAATGCGCTCGGGTGGATTTTGTGGAGCGTGTGGATCTGACCTAGGAGGCTACGTCCGACAAATATCAACTTTTTTCCTGCTTCCTTCAGCGCAACTTCTTCGAGGGTGGGCCCTCTCTTACCATTCCCCGGGCTGATTCCCTTCATATTGAAGGGTTGGGGGCCTCAGTTAGGTAGAGGATTCCCTTCATATTGAAGGGTAAGGTGGATGCTTTGGAGAAGAGCCACAAGGAGGCGTCAACTGCCCGAAAGGAGGAACTGGCTAAGGTAAGAGCTGAGCTAGGGACCAATGCCAAGGCTTTGGTTGCGAAGGAGGCTTCTTTGAGGGACCTAAACTCGCAGCATGCCCTGCTTATCCGAACTCTCTATGGGGTGATGCAGTCTTCAGCTGTGAAGGAGGCCACTTTCCGTCGGTCCATGGCTCCTGTGGAAGATGAGACAGACGGGGAGAGAGCTCTCTGAACCTGGGCAGATCTGATCAACTACATTCTAGTCATGGGCGATGATGCCTTGCCACTGGTCATAATACTTATGATTCCACCATAGCCCAGTTGAAGTTGAAGAATCCGGGGGTGGAATTGGGGACCGAGGGTACTGGGCTTTTCCACCAGGTTGAGGATGGTCAGATAGTATCCCCGGGAATTGGAGATGGTAGTGGCGTGGAGGAGTTTGCCGGCCAAGAAAACCTGGACGTGCAAATGGATGATCTGGTGTGATGCGTTTGTTGTTTTTTGTTTCTAAGTGCCTGGCCTGCGTGCCATTTTATGTTGAATTTTCTTGTTTCTTTTTTTTCTTGAGGGGGTATGCCTCCCCTTTTTAGTGATGTATGGATATTTATCGGCCTAGCCATAATGGCTTAGAGTCAGGCACATTTATGGGATCCTTGCCCCTTTAATTTTAGCATGCTTATGCCCGTTTCTTTTGTGACTACTGTTTACCCGAGGAGATCGTGATGAGTTATTTGAATAATTAACAGCGCGCATTATTTCCTATGCAGTTTTTATACCGATGTATGGCTACGCGTGCACGTTGTTTCCCACGTTTCCTTAGGAATTTAATATGATTTAGATATTATCTATGCTAGCCTTCTTTACCCTTTCTTCTATAAAATGGGGTGGTTAGAAGGCCTTCGACTTCTCTCTAATTTCTCTTACAGTGATGGGCGCTTCTGAAGGCAAGAAGGTTTTCAAAGTGTCCCAGTCTCGCTCTTCGATGAAGAAAAAGAAGAAGGGATCTTCTGAAGCTGCTCCCCGGTCTGAAGGAAGTCATGTCATGACAACCAAGTCGCAGTCTTTGAAGAAGAAGGGTGCTGCTGAAGAGCACGATTTTGATTCTGAATGGGATGAAGGTTATCTTCTGTATATCAATTCGGAGGAATTTAAGCGTCATAATCCAGAGGCCTGATGTACGGTCCTATAGCTTTCTTATGTTTATGCTCTTGTACTCCGTTTACTAAATGAATAAAAAGTAGTTTGTTTCTTTTCATTGCTCGTGTTTAAGGCTTTGGTTGCAAATTAGGATAGCGATTTTGCTCGGTTTGATATATGGTCGTCAAGTGTGGGGGACTTGGCAGACTGCCGGGGTCACGTGCTCGGCTGGGGTGAATCTCAGGCCTTGTTATTTTTGGGTTTGAATCTCACGACGTGAACGATCCCTTCGTGAGCAGGGCGTTCTACCACCAGGGTACTGCTACGACGGGGATGCTCAGTGTAGATGTTTTCTTGTTGGCTGCATTTGTGGTAAAACATACCTGGGTGTTTAATGTCTTAACTGATGTCATGACATGTTTTATATTGTGTTATGCAGGCTGCATATGTGTTAAGCTAATACAGGTTCTGTTAGTGAATGTCATGACCGATGTCATGACATCCTTGTCTGACAGCAGGGGATGTTATATTTTATTAATTGTGTTTCCTGATTTCTCTCAATCTACAATTTAGGAAACCTTTTATTGTGTGCTGAATATGTCGTCTAGAAGATTTCGCTGACAACACATTCTGTTACAACCACATGGCGTGTAAATTAGGTTAACTTGGTTAATCCTAATTTGTTTCTAAAAAAGCCCAAGGCCCAAGAGCTGCATATAAAAAGTCTGCAATCCTAATTTGGAACGTAGAGAGAAAGATTGTTAATTATGAAGAACCGTAGTTCTATAGCTGTGTTTTTTAGTTTCTTGTACTCCAAGCAATTGTCTTGTGATGATTGCATTGGAATAGGTTGTTTATGTATTTTGTAACTCTAAGCTTTTAAGCACGAGTGTGTGTCTCTTGATTGAAGCTTTTAAGAAGATCAAGGTGTGTTTTTGAAGTGTGTCTTCTCTCTCAATTTGTTTTATGTTTATTTGTAATCACTGTTGTGATTGAGGGGGAGTGAGTAGAGATACTCAGGTCTAGGAATAGATTGGAATACATTGGGTAGGTCTTAAGTGAGGAGTTGTAAACAGGGGAGTTTAACTCCGAATTAATTCTGCTTATATTGGATTCCCTCCCTGGCTTTGTAGCCCCTACCTAGAGTAGGTTGTTTGAACCGAACTGGGTAAACAATTATGTGTGTTCTTTACTATTTTTATACGTTCCTATTTTAACGTTTTGTACTGTGTTATTGTGGATGTCATCACATTCAGTACGACATCGCGTGTGAGTTACTAGAATTTTCATTCGGTGTACGTGCCCCCCCGAATGACCAAGTGTTTGCTCAATTAAAAGAGTAGGCTCTCGTTGTTTCGTTTCAACAAGAGGTGCTAGGCTTGTACCTAGGCCGCACCTGTGATTTCCAGCGCTCCCCGTGTGGATATGTCCGGCTGTCAATCGTAATAATGTTTGAGTTTTTCAGTGTTCCATGGTCGAGCAAGTTCTTCTCCCTGTAAGTTTTCCAAGTAGTATGCCCCATTTCCGGTTTTTGCCTGAACGTGATAAGGGTCTTCGTAGTTCGCGGCTAGCTTGCTCTCGCAAGAATCTTTGTGATTTCTCCTAAGTACCAAATTGCCTACCTCGAACTCTCATTTGATGACCTTCATGTCATATCTTAGAGCTATCTTTTGCTTGAGCGATGCTTTGCGGAGAGCAGCGCCCGACGTGACTTCTTCGACGAGGTCGAGCTCTTTGTAACGCCCCGAATTTAATTAATTGGTTAATTAAATTCATTAAGGATTTAATTAATTGGAATCGTCGAAGTTGAGAATTTATCGGGAATAATCTAAGGAACATTAGTGAATTATTATATCGTTTGGGCGGTTGAATGGAAAGTCGAATTAAATTTGTCGGTTAATCGGAGAAATAATATTAGGGTTAATATTATTACATTATTGGAGTATTTGTTTAATTAAGTTGGGTTGGTTGGTGTAAGCAATTGGGAGGTATGGATTGGCAAGCCCACTAAGACAAATGAAATAATAATAATAATAGTATTATTATTTTTATAAAATAAGAAATATCAGAAAAAAGGTTTTCTGTTGGTGTGCTAACAAAGGAGAGGAAAAATAAGGTTTTGGTGCCGTAGCAGAGAGAAGGAAAAGAGATACGCGAGTTTTGCCGTGAAGAGGGAAACCGAGGAATTACGCGAAGTCGAAAATTAGAATTCGACCGGAAGCTATAGAGCGGACTCCGAATACAAGGTAAGGGTGGGGTTCTTGCTCTATAAACGGGGATATGATGGACCGTATGTGGGATTTAGGAGATTAATATTATCTCTAGGTGTTGGTATGATTTCTGGTATCTGTGATGTCGTTGTGTGAATTTTTCTGGAATTGGATGAAAAATTATGTTATTGTGTGTGAATATTGTTGGTTGTGCTGTCTGTGATGATTGGATTGGATTTGTGATCGATGATGATAAATATATGTATTCTGTGTTGTGACTTAATTATGATGCTGTGATGATGACTTTTTCTGGAATTAGAAATTGTTTGATTAAAAACTGGTACCCGAATGAAAAGAAATTGAGCCTGGAAAAAGAAGAAGAAAACGTTAAGGGAGGGGGGCCCTTGGATAGGAGACGCATGTCCCTTAGAGTTGGGAGAAGGTGGGAAGACCCCCACATCTTGTGGGGGGGCGGGCGGCCCAGCGGTTGGAGGCGGACACCTTGCCTAGTGGATGTCCCTTGTGGGGGACGTTGCTGTAGGCTGGGGACTGGGGTCTCTAAGGATTAACGTAACATCATCAACACTTTTGAGTGAATGAAAATAAATTAATGCCCATAGTGTAAATATAGTGCTAGTACAATGTAATATTTGTTTAAATGAATCAAAACTTAGCCATGTTATTAATACGACCACGGTGACCTCATGTGGTTCTGAAACTTTGAAACAAGTATGAAATCTGTACAAAATAGTTTAATTAACTTAGTATAACAAAATTCAATTAAGGCCGTTGAGATGAAACAATAATAGCTTAATTAACACCCAACAGAAGATGTTAACAGTGACAATATGATTGACAGTAGTAGGGTAAAATTTTAGAAGTAGAAGAAATAACTCTATAGCATATCAGTGACAGAGGATAAAATAAATAATAGGCCGGGAATTAATTAACCGAGTAGTATAATTTAGGCGAGTCCAGAATTGAGTCGGTATCCGTGAATTGGCGATGTTTGGCGATGTTGTGGCGAAATGCATATTATGCTATATTGTAATTTTGTGAATTGCCGGAAAATAAAGTGACGTTTAATTATCAATAATTATTTATATATTTTGGCAATATGGGCAAATGCCTTGGCGACGTATTTGATGATTTTTGTGATTTGTTGCATTTCATCAGTGTCTCATGATTTGCATGTTTTAGCGACGGCCTGGATTGGCAAACAGTGACGAAGGCTTATGTCTATTTTGATGCCTCTATTAATTGGCAATTGGCGGGGCTGAAGCCCTGGGTACCACATGCATGTGCATTTGTTAGAGTCACATTTTATTTGTGTGATTATGATGTTATGTGTTTTGATGTGTGAATTTATGTGACTTGTTGTCAACTTTGAATATGATCTTATGTGAGATATTGTGACTTTTGTTGTTGATTGAAACAAGGAAGTAGACTAGACGGTAACGATTATACCGCAAAGCGATAATTATTATAACTTGAACCTGAATATACTGTTTATCATCACCCTGTTTATATTATTTGATATCTCACCCCTTTCTTTTGTTTCACCATTACCTTTATACTGGTAACGTGCATGTGATAGCTTGATGAAGATTTAGACGCTGTGAGTTGAGTCGGTGGTTGCTCTGATACCTAGCACTCGGGGGGATAAACGATTGTTTTAATTATTGTTTCATTTGCTGAATTTTATATGGTCTTGGTTTAAATTGTAACTTAAAGTTACCGTGCAAAGATGCTACGACTTTATTTGAATATTTATGAAGTTTGATGATTCCGCTGCGAGTTAAAAATTTAATTTGAAACAAAGTGATTTTGGAATAATGATTTAATTGTTCGTTTTAAGTTTACGTGCTATGTATCTATATGAAGGAAAATAAGCCGTAAATGTTTTTGAAATGACGAATATGTGATACCTCAAATGAACGTGTTTGGAATTTATACTCTGATTTTCCGTATAATTTATCGGGTAGATTTGGGGTGTTACACTCTTCCCTGACGGCATCGCCGTTCATTTCTTCCTCCAGTGGCTCTTCGGTTCATATAGTGGGCTCGTATATCTCGATTGGTATCACGACCTCAGTTCCGTATGTTAGTCGGAAAGGGGTTTCTCCGGTTGTTGAATGGGGCGTAGTTCGGTAGGCCCAGAGGACGCTGTGGAGCTCTTCGACCCATCTCTTTTTGATTTCGTCGAGTCTCCTTTTGAGGCCCCTCCGAATCACTTTTTTCGCAGCTTCCGCCTGGCCGTTTGTTTGGGGATGTTTGACGGAAGCGAAGTGCTGTTTTGTTCCCAGCCTTGTGATGAAGTCTTGGAAGTTTTTTTAGTGAATTGGGTTCCGTTATCGGTAACAATGGCCAAGGGTACCCCGAACCGGGAAAGTATGTTCCTTTTGTAAAAACGGAGAACGTTCTGTGGTGTTATTTTGGCCATTGATTCCGCTTTGATCCACTTGGTGAAATAGCCAACAACCACTATCAGATACTTGTTCTGGTTGGAACCGATGACGAATGGGACGAGGAGGTCTATCCCCTACCAGGCAAACAACCATGGTGATGACAAGGACTTAAGCTCGTCAGGAGGTGCTATGTGCATGTCCCCGAACCGATGGCATTTGTCGCATTTCTTCACGTGCTCCTTAGCGTCTTGTTGTATGTTGGGCCAGTAATATCCCGCTCGTAGGGCCTTTTGAGCAAGTGATCTTCCCCTCAGGTGCTAAGCGTTTATTCCCTCGTGTATCTCTCGTAGGACGTGGGGGATTTTGCTTTCGTCAACACTTTTGAGGAGAGGGATGGAGAGTCCCCGGCGATAAAGTCGACCTTCGACCAAGACTTAAGAGCAGCCTCTTCTCTTGACGATGGCGGCTTCCTTTGGGTCGTCTGGTAAGAGTTCGCTTGCAAAGTAGTTGTATACTAGCGTCATCCAGCAA